>NW_026571404.1:15824534-16092034 GCF_026225935.1 Boleophthalmus pectinirostris
TGTAAGTCCATTGGAGCCAGAGTCAGAAGGAGCCGGAAGAGCCTCCTGGAGAACTTCCTATTTGGCACACGGCGGCTCCAGCGTTAGATCTGTCCACTCATATATACAGTCTATGGTTGTATGAAAGTGATTATGATAATGATGATGTATAGAAAATGTCTCATAAAAAAGTTGTGCAATCATATTGTGTCTAAATGTGTGTGTTTACATCCAATATCCAAATTTTATGTGAGCTACTTTTAAACTCTTTGAGTTATCTGACCAGCTGCATGTGATGTTTATAATTTGTTTTACCCATATTGTTGATGTATTTCAGCAGGATAATAATGAAAAAAAAAGAAAAACATGTTTTTGGAGGAACATGGAGTATTACATGTGAATATTACAGTGAAATTGCAAGAAAACAACCAAACCGGGTCATTTTTGACCCACTTATTCATCTAAGGGTTAATGTGGGTAGGTCTTACAGCTTTGTAACTAGCACCATTTGATTCCCTGACCCTGAAAATGTGGGTTTAGCAGTTAAAATCAACATTTCAACTTATTCAGAGGCTGAGATATTCCAAAAAGGGTTTTTTTGGCAGCCATTTTTTTAAATCCAATATGGCCGCCATAAAGACATGTGGGCAAATGCAAACATTGATTTTCTGACTCCATTTACTATAACCTTTCCAAAAATATATAGGTTAGCAAATCCCCAAAAACTTCCCACTAAGGTCAAAAAATGACAATAAGGAACCGGACTACAACCACAAACACACACACACACACACACACACACACACACACACACACACACACACACACACACACACACACACACACACACACACACCTACACACACACACACACACACACACACACACACACACACACACACACACACACACACACACACACACACACACACACACACACACACACACACACACACACACACACACACACTCACACACACACACACACATACATATACAAAATTTTAAAAAAAGAAGATCATCTTATCGCTCTGTCCCCTCAGTGCCTTTGCCACAATGTGACCAGTAACTTGGTCTGGTGTCACCTGCTTATAGTTGCCATACTGTGAAACATCTTGAATATTTGACTTATTACCATGAAAGCTACAATCTCCATGGAGACAAGCGAGCCACATCACAAGGCCAAGCCACAGGTCAGAACTGTGAAGAAGTGGGCCTGCTCACAGCAAGACCACGTCTGCTGTAGTTTTGGGAAATAAAAATACCTGTAAATGAGAATTTGAAAATTTGTTTAATGCCATTAGACACGCAGAGGGCGGACCCTCCACCAGAAATGTTACACAGGGCACCTTTACCTTACCATAATTTTAACCCTTTCATGTGTTCAGCACATGCACCGGTATATATCTAATGTGGTAGCAATAGTTCACACTAAAAGTAATCGCCAACAGAAGCAAAAAATCAGGCAACATAACACCTCCACATAAAAGCAGATCAAAAATATTACAGGTTGTGTCTTTAATTATGAAGATGAGGTGATTCTCCTGCTGTAAATACAAAAAATAAAGAAAGAGGGCAAAAAACCAAACAAACATGGTTGTATTTCAACAGATTCAGTGTATAAATGTCTATATTTTACCCCATGCACGTCCACTTTCGAGGTCTCATATTTTAGACCGCCAAAAGCACCAAACTCAAATTTCCTCGCTATTTTTATACTGTATATTTTTGCTGCCCATCTTGATTTATTCAGAAGATCCACCGAAGACGGGTTAAAAACAAAATCAAATACCAAACCTAGAGGGAGGCACTGCTGTTTGGTCTTGGCAAACTGCCCAAAATGTTACAGAATCTTGTTCAAACTCTTCTTCTTTGCACCAGCCTGTTCAATGGTCCAATGGTAAACAGAAAAAATCATTTAGCCAGCAGAGGAAACTTTACTTAAGTGTGGAAGTCAAATATTGTAAGAAGTCCAAAAATTGATCTAAAACCATATATAGTCCTAGCTGGTTAAAACTTTGTACAGATAACTATTTCAAAATCCATATTCAAAAAATGTGGAATGTAGGAAGTTTACTTGGCTCTCGCATAATACTTTCAAATCAAAGCTTAAATAGTTTGTTCAGTCAGATCTGTGTTTTCTTATAGTAAATCGGTCTGAAACAGCTCAATGAAAGCCCTTGATTGTCCAGTCAGCACAATGGTAACAGTCTTTTCATGGGTACTTGCGTGCTTGACTCCATGTATACATTATTGTTTTTTCCTGGAATTTTTTACAGTACAGCATTTCATTTAATTATCTCTGTAACTACCCTGGTTTTCTTTGCAAATAAAGAACTTCACGCTTCGTACTGATGATCATGTGTGTCAATATTTATTCTCATTAATCTTGGACTCCATCAACACAGTGAACGCCATAAAAACTAAAATAAGAACAGACGAAGAAAATGTCTCAGCTTTACATAAAATACTTTTAATCACCAGCGGTAGATAAGTAGCATTCGCTTTTAAGTTGAACGTACTTTCTTTACACCTTTTCTTTTCTCTCTTTCACAGCGACTACTTCTCACTGTGCTTACTTCTGGGGCAAGGCAAAAGGTCACATGACTCAAAGAAAAATAAAATAAAATTAATAACAGTGCTGTTCTGACCAAGGTAGCCGCAGGGTCTTAAAAGTCTTAAAAAGGTCTTAAATTTCATGTTCCTAAATTAAGACCTTAAAAAGTCTTCAATTATGTTGTCCATGTCTTATTTTTTCACAAAGGTCTTAAATTTTATTAGCCTATTTTTTGTATACTCAGCCGGGCTGCAGTGCAATGTTAAACGGAGGGAAAAAACCCAACAACACGAATGAACGTCTAATTTGGAGTATGGCAAACAATGCTTTGGTTTCTGGCACCAGCAGCAATCGGTAGAGTGGAGGAAGATGTTGGATGGATCATGGATCAGCATAATGGGTGCAATGTTGCTCTTAATTTTCATTTAAGTGGTCTAAAAAAGGTCTTTAAAAAGTCTTAAAAAGGTCTTAAATTTGGGGTAGTCAAGCCTGGGGATACCCTGTCTGACACATCTTCAATATTCGATTTATTACCATGAAAGCTACAATCTCCATGGAGACAAACAGTCTCAGGTCAGAACTGTGGAGAAGTGGGCCTCCTCACAGCAAAACCACATGTCTATGGTAGTTTGGGGAAATAAAAATACCTGTAAATGAGATATATTGGTTTAATGCCATATTGTGGAACATCGCAGGCAAAGCAATGTCATGACCATTAGACAAGCAGATGGCCTCCACCAGAAAAGTTACGCAGGGCACCTTTACCTTACCATAATTTGAACCTGTTCATGTGTTCAGCAGATGCACTGGTATATATCTAATGTGGCACTAAATGCATGAGGTAATTGCCAAAAGAAGCAAAAAATCTGGCTTTGTCATGTTCAGACTTCAGTGTGCGTTGGAGCTGGATTTGGACTTGTCACAGTGAATTAAATGCACCATTATTCCTGTTCACTGTGATGCATGGGGACATTAGCCTAAAAGCTTAGACAGAGTACCTTCACCTTCTTAGCCTACGGTTAATGCAAGCACAGCACAAACTCTACAAACTTATATTTTAAACTTCTACTCTTATGCTGCTATCATTTCAAAACAGATACACTCACATTCAGTGCTTTGTGAAATGACAGTCAGTTCTACAAGCACAATGTTGAAGACGTTATAGCAGATTTTGACTGTCTTAAAAAACAGAATTAGTCCATTTTAAATAGTTTGTAGTGGGCCAAGGTTACTTTCTTACCTGATTCTCTTGACAATAAAACACTTCATAATTAGTTGCAGACAGTATGGACTTATTTTGACCTCAAGAGTTGCTTATACAATATATCTGTAAAGGGCAAGGCGAATTTTGCTGAAATGCTCCATCCCATCCATAGATTTTCTTTCCCTTATCCGGAGGCAGGTCGCAGGGCAACAGTCTAAACGGGGACTCCCAGACTTCCTTCACCCTGCACAGTTCCTTCAGCTCCTCCAGGGGGACCCTGAGGTGATCCCAGGCCAGCCGAGACATAGTCCCTCCAGCGTGTCCTGGGTCTTCCCCAGAGCCTCTTTCCGGTGGGACATGCCCGGAACACCTCCCAAGGGAGGCGCCCAGGAGGCATCCGGAACAGATGCCCAGGCCATCTCAGCTGCTCCTCTCGACATGGAGGAGTGACGGCTCTACTCCAAGCTCCTCCCGTGTGACTGAGGTCCTCACCCTATCTCTAAGGGAGCACTCAGCCACCCATTATCCAAAGCTCATGACCATAGGTGAGGGTAGGAACATAGATTGACTGATAAATTGAGAGCTTTAGCTTTTGTCTCAGCTCCCTCTTCACCACAACGGTCCGATACAGTGACCGCATCATGGCTGGTGCTGCACCGATCCGCCTGTCAATCTCACTCTCCATCCTCCCCTCACTCATGAATAAGACTTCAAGATACTTCAGCTCCTCCACTTGAGGCCCTTTAACTCTAATATGCTCTGTTCCATGAAGCCCATGTTACAGCATGTTACATTTTAGCTTTAATTCCATAGATATTGGCAATTCCAGGGCTGAAGTTATCCATATGTTTTAGTGAAGGTGTATGCAGTTTAAAAACACAGTGGGGCACATCCTGTATTACCACATGACATCACAAGGTAGAACAGAGTGTTTTCTATTTGAGAGAAAAATTAAATATGCAGCTTTGTAAATGTAAATACCCCCATGCCAATTATTAAATCCATCCATAATAAGGTATGTGTGCTGCCTTAGGGGGAAATAACCATTTTCAATTATAACTCAAAAGACATAACTTTTTTTTTTAATACAATACAGAGGTGGATAGTGGCAGAGTGGTTTGCCATCATTGCTCGGGATCTCTGAGCAGAGACAGCCTATTCTGTGCGCTCATACTTTCACTGATGTTGGAACATTCATTATTAAATTTCAGCAAAATCAACTGGTGAAAAAGCAAAAGCCCTGAACAGTGTTAATGAGAAGTGTGGAGTTCAAACTTGTTCTGAATAATACAAACCTTTTCATAAGATAGGTACGTGTTTATTTGAAAGATGTCCTTTCACATTTTTTTTGATGAGGTAAAAGGTTCATTGCTTCACAAACTTGCCTTAGAAAAATTTACAGTGGCCCTGCTTTAACCTAGATGTAGACCTGATTTGGACCTGTTCTAGTCCTGGTTTAGTCTTGGTCTGGTCCACCTTTCATCCCAGTTAAGTACCGACCCTATTCACGCTTACGTCACAAACCCAGAAGATGTTTCCAAAGATGCGATTACAACTTCCCAGACCCAGTTTTCTTCATCTAAATGTCATTACAACCATTCCTCAGTTTTCATAATTTCCCCACTGACGCACAACTCCGAGCGCACTGGGTACATGTGATTAGAAGAGACGAGGTGCCAAATTCAGGATGATTCCAAACAGCACTTATGTATTCAGTCTTCATTTTACTGCTGATCACATTTACTTCAATGGGTTTGATCACAGTCGGTTTTAACAGATCCATGTTAGGTGAGCCCAGTGTCGGGAACTACACCGGAAGTTGTCATTGCATCTTTCCAAACGTCTTCCTGGTTTGTGACGTAAGCGTGAATACAGCCTATTGTCATTTGGCTGTTAAATGGATTTTCAATATGTATATTTAACTTTTTAGACCTGAATTAAATATGTTTTAAAAGGGCCCATATTTTTTTTTTATCTATCTTTATTTTTCACTTTCTCATTATAACAAACAGGATTTATTGGTAATAAAAAGCTGGGACTGGAGTGAATTCCAATGAGGCACAGAGCTGAGAATGTCCAAAAAACCGGGTCTGGAGAAAACATGAAAAAAGGTAAACCAAAAATACTTAAAACAGAACTGGAGCCAAACATATACCACTGAGGATAAACTGTTGATCTCTCAATGTGTGGATGCTTGAAACGGGCCTTTGTACTGAAGCGACGAAGGTTGATTGGAGACAGAGTAGTGGGTGGTAACCAAAGATGAGGGTGGTGCCAGACTCTGCCCAGCTGGAGATCGCAGGAATTAACTGGGTTTAACTGAGAGACATGAAAAGTGGGATGAATGCAGAGGGAAGGAGGCAACTGAAGACACTCAGCAAACGCACTTATGACTTTGCTTATTTTGAAAGGGCCCAAAAAACAAAGAGAGAGCTTCCAGGATTCTGTTTTAAGTGGAATTTCACTAGCAAGGACCAAGCTAACAACATAGTGCGACGAAGAAGTTTATTAGAAAACATACGATGAACTGACAACTCAGGGTGGGGGCTCCGTGTCAATCATCAAATGGCCAAGCCGGAACGGGACCCTCGTTGTAGGTATCTTATGGCTGAAAGACAAACACGACAGGGAGTGGAAGAGTGGTGTCGAGTTTGCCAAATCAAATGGATGATGGGATAGGCTGCTACAAATGTTACAAACGATAACCAAACTGATGACCTGGTTGGAATTGAGGAGCAGGGGAGTGGTGCTTGTCAGCTGTTGCCTTGGTTTTGGCTACAGATTGGAGAAGGGCTGTTCTGGTCCTTTCACAGAAGTTTTGGCACCGTTGCAGATGATGCTGGACAGAGGGCACTGCCGAGTCCATTTCGTCAGATGGAAAAAGTGGGGGCTGATACCCAAGGGAGGTTTGGAAAGGAAACAGACCAGTTGGAGAACTCACCAGGGAGTTATGAGCGTACTCAGTGCCTGTTTACATGAGAACACTTGTGGGTAAAAACGACAAAGTATTTTATCAGAAGTGTTTTTTGTTTACACTGTGACAGCATTTTTGGGGCTTAAAAATGCAAAAATCTGAAACCACCCTCCAGAGAGGAAAAGTTGAATGCGCTCCGCCATAGCGTTTCCTTCTACACTGCCCAAGACGCAAAACTCTGGTCAGATCTGCTCATGTCGCGTACGCGTTTCATCACATACATACAACATACAGAAACCTGGAGTGCATACCCAATTCCACACACTTTTGTGGCACCGTATGCACGCAGATCCCGAAAACGCTCGTCTAAACGCTGAGTAAAAAGTGAAGATGTGAAGCCACTTACACGTTTTCTATTCAGACAGTCATCATATAAACTTAGCCTCAGTCCAGGGCAAAAAAGCGCTCCAGGTGGCGGGTTTGAGGACATAACACAGTGTAGCACGGTCTAAGGAAGTTTTCCAGACCCTGGATTTGAACCTGGATCCTTTGGCTCAGGTCCTCCAGGTCCAACCGGCGCTGCTGCAGCTGTTGTACTTTCTGTGAGTGTGCTCTCTTGGACCTTCTGTTTGAAGTCTTCTCTTTGGTCTGGAGAAAACATGAAAAAAGGGATAAACTAAGCACTAGAAACTGGTAAAAATACTAAAAACAGAACTGGAGTCAAACATTATATACCACAGAGGATTAAGTGTTTGTCTGGTGATGTGTAAGTGTTTGAACCAGTCCTTTGTACTGGGGAGGTAAAGTCTGATTGAAGATAGACTGCAGGAGAGTAGTGGGTGGGAACCAAAGATGAGGGTAATGCCAGACTTTCCACCCAGCTCCAGGCACAAAGAAACACAGAAGGGATGGAGGAGACAGCACAAGGGAGAAAAAAACAGGAATCCTGACAATCTTATAATGTTGTTTTCTCATCAAAAATATACCTGGAGTTGTGTTGTTTCATTAACACGTTTAGAACACAAACCCTGCATATTTAGGCTGAATTCTTCTCTCTAAAAGAATACACTCCACCTTGTGTTGTTTTCAAATGGTAATACAGAAAGTGCTCCACTGCGTTTTTAAACTCCATACACCTTCCCTAGAATGATTTGGATACTTTCAGCCCTCAAATTGCCAGTCTCTGCTGAACTAAAGATAAAACGTAACTGCTAACTTGACAACTTCAGGACATCCCAAGGCAGAGCATTTTGAGTTTTGAAATTGTCTTATAAAAGGGTTACTCAAACATGTGTGAATGAAATAAAACACAACTCTAAGTATGTTTTTGATGACATTCTAACATGGTTTAAAGCTCTCAAGAGTCAATTTTGCGTAATATAGCAGACATATTTGGTGAAAAGTTAGTTGCACAGTGAACGGTTTTAATGGTTAGCCTCAATGCATAATTTCCCTAATCAAATTGCTCAGAAGAAAGAGGCCCTAAAAGCATTGATGGGAACACAATGAAAGAGTTATTCAAACCAAAGAACCAGTGATTAAATGAATAACAAGATAAAAGACTTTCCGACTTTTATTTCAAAGTTTTACATTTCAGAGCCTAATTCAAGATGCTGAGTTCATTTCTATTCAACACTTGGATCTGTTGGACATAACTTGTACATCTTAATCGTGTCACTACTGGCTGCGGTGAAAATGAAATGCTTAATCCTCCACTGTGTCCATAGGCTATGTCTGCTTAATATCACTCACACATATTGCTTGCCGAAGCCTGCACTGCTGTGATGAAATGTAAAAATGTGAATCAAATAAACAAGCAAACATCAGAGTCTATACATTTTAAAGGTTCTACATTATGCAAAATTGACTCTTGTGAGAAACATACCTGGAGTTCAAAAGTTCAAAATGCTCTGACATCAGAAGGTGGAACAGTGTTTTCATTTATGCAAGAGTCTAAACACGCAAGATATGACTCAGGTAAACTGGAGTCAAATGCAACATAAGTATACAGGCAAACAAAGTCTTAGTTTAATAACAGAAAGTGTCCTATAACAGGTAATCTTTAATATGGCAAATCAGACTGAAAAACAACAAAGGAATATATGATTTATTTAAAGAGATCTAAAATATCTTCCAAAACTGGGAAAAGTAGAAAACGGGCTGGGAATAAACTCAAACAGGTACTATAAACAAGGAAAAAAGCAGAATGAAGAAAATGCAAACAACAGAATACAGGTTCAGAGTTTCAGATGAAGAGCTTTGAGAGTCTGTCTTGACAGGTCAACAATCTAGCAAAGACTGAGTGAGCAGGAGGAGTATATATATCCTGCGTTCAATTATCTTCCGACTCCCACTTGGACTGTGGATTTGATGTCATGTACGAGCTTGAAGCGTATTATTATCCCTCATCTTATGAAAACGCTGCCACTTTAATTTTTGAAATTTGCACTTCATTTTATGTTATGATTTCTCTTCCATTACAACCTTAGGGACATTAGCGCTTGTTAAATCAAATATTTGCTCAATATTGGCCTCACCACAAAACCGACTATCAAACCCATTGGCAGTGATACGGACGCGGTAAGGTGCAGTAATATAAGTGACTCACATTGTCATTTAAACCACCGAAGTGTCCAAACACAATGAAAACAGTTCATATTTACACGTCAAAGTGGGCGTAGTCATCTTGGATTCTGACTTGGAATCCTTGCTCGTTCTAATTTTTCCGTTCGAGTCTCGCCATCCCAGAAAAAGGGGCGTGGCACGCGTGTCACTTGGCAACTTCCTCGGAAAAGCATTTCGGAAGGATAATCAAACGCAGGGATGGGCTACCCTGGGCTGATTAGGGAATGAGAGGCAGCTGTAGGAAAAGGAGGGAGGTAGTAAAAGGAGGACCGGAACACACTGGGAAACGGAGCTGGACTGGGGAAAACATGTAAACAAAAGGCAGACCCATGACGCAAGATTTATGTGTTTATGTGATTTATGTGTGAATGTACAAAGCACTACTCCAGGTATGTTTGTAATGAGGAAACAACATCATAACACAGAACAGAAAATAACATAGCATGGACCCTTTTAATTTGATGAAGTCGATTATTCTAATGTTTAGGTTTTGCTGCACATTGGAGTCCGGTAGAAGCTGAGAGGTAGAAGAAGAGGAGAAATGATGTTGGTATGCACTGGGGTGGGCTGTAGTGAGGGACACCAGGAGCCTATAAAGTCAGTGTGAAGCATAAGATGTGATTTATCAGGGCTGAAGTGTGAGCATATACAAAACTTATGGGCAGCTATTGAGAAACTGGGATCAGATTTGGGACAGATTTATGTGAAACAGTATAGCAAATGGATACTGGCATGTCTAAGGCTTTTCTCTATTTTTCACCATTGTGTTACAGACTAGAGAAATAGAAGGTTGTGAAAAAAATGTTTTCATTCATAATTCATAATCACAAATCATAATCAGGAGAGCTAAAAGACATAAAAAGTGTGTCATTACAATAATCTCTCACTCAAAAGTGTAACCAATTTGTGTATTTAGACCAGTATTTTACTTCTGCACAACTTTTGCCTTTGTATTACAATCTTTGTGACAGGTTGTGATAATGATGACTTGATTTTTTGGATTATCTAGAAGTCGTAATTTTTCTCTTTCTTCTAGTTTTTTCCATCAGTTAAAAAAAACAAAGTTATAAAAGTAGCACTTTGTAACAGAAACAAACAGCAGGTTTCTGTCCACATCTAATTTAGAAACTTTTACTCAGTTGCAAACTTGTTTTCTACAGCAAAATCTGTATCCATTTAACTAAACTGAATGTAACACACCCTAGTTGTTTACAGTGAGGAGCATCTGAGCATCAAAGGAGCCTTATTTTGCATGATTGTTCAAGCCCCTAATATTTCCAATTAACATACCCTGATTAGTCTTATTGTTTTCTTTGATTATGCAAAATGTGACTCAGGTGACAGTTCACACCTTAGGGTACCGTATTTTCCCCACTATTAGGCACTCTAGATTGTAAGACGCACCGTCATAGAATGGTCTATTTTCGAACTTTTTTCACAAATAAACCGCACCCGACTTTAAACGAAACACAACAGTTAGATGGTTTAGTCGGACTTTGTTTGACTCTCGGCTTTGTTCAGTTGTGGCTGTCTGGGACCGCTGGATTGTCGGCGTGTTCACAGTGACTCAGTTGTTCAGTTGTGGCGAGAAATGGCACATTGCACTCGCTTTTTTGGTTCCATTCCTCGTCGGTGTGGAGTGATGAGTTTGGCTGTGGGTGTTTTTCGCTGCACGGTCGCTGTCTGCTCTGTGTGTGTTTGCGTGCACTGCGGGTGGTGCGGCTGAAGTTGTGCTGGCACACCTGAGCAGATTTGTGTATAGGGCGCTCTGGATTGCGGGACGCGCAGTCGTTTTTTGATGGGGTTGGAAGCTTAAGAGCGTGCCCAATAGCTCGGAAAATACGATTCAATGGACTTTTTATTGTGAACAGCTTGAGTAAAAAGTGTTTCAGTTTAGTTTGCTCCTTCCTTAAAAGCAGATGTTTACAGCAGAGGCAATGATGATCAAAAGCATATTCACTCTTCAGCTTTTGTCCATTTGACAGAATTACATTTTCATTTTCCTCATTTAATGAAGATTTTATTATTACTTCACGAACAGCCATCGGGCGTTTGGGGGAACATGTCTTGCCCACAGAGAGAACAACAATTTTCACAAAAAATTGAACCACTGATGTTCTGGGTGATTTTCTACCCTCTACGCCATTATCAATACCCCACGCCCTGTAACTACAATATTTATGCAAAGATATTGAACATAACAATACAGAAAAGAGGTTTGAAACAATGTAAAGCAACATTACATATGACTGTATTGATGTAGTCTTAAACATAACGCACATTTTCAGACGGCATTAAACTGCACTGCCCATTAGAAACCCCATGCACTTATGACTGAGTGGGCACAGTGTAAAATGGCTGGCTCCGGGGCATAATCACACCTCCAGCTTAGACGGATGGACCTTCTGCAAACGTGCCACCGCATAACTAAAATCTAACGCCAATTCTCCAGAGGTGCCATAAGCCTTGAGCCAAGCTAACACAGTCCATTATATGTACATACCTCAACACACATTATATTCCTCCCACTGTTTCAATGATAACATCAGACAAGAGTCGCTAGAGGCCAAAGCCAGTGGATCTGCTCCCTGTGTTTATGAAATGGAAATTGGAAATGAAAGGATTGGAAAAGACAGATTTGTTTAATTAGAACATCCACTTGATAATTACACATTATCGCCTGCGCAGTATTATCGCATCAGTGTAGTGGAGTGTAGGTGTAGAGCTGGAAAAAATGCTGTTGCAAAGACAAATGCAGTTTAATTAGTTTCCACAAAAGCATAATTACAATATAGTCACTAGTAATTTTTTCTTCAACTTAATCTACCATCAATATCAAGTGAAAAATTCAGTAAGTGTGTAATGCAAATCTGATTTACTAAAAGTGCACCGTGTTAATTTTCTAGTCGGGAGTCCTCTGCCTGCTTATCTGCATGAAGATATTGCTTGTGTCTGGAATGTTCCACAGTATGGCATTATTATTCATGTCTGTTTTATTTTGTACAGGTATTCACTTTTATTTATTTTATTGCTCAAAATGCCATGAAAAAACATGCATTCTTCCAGTGACCAGGGTCGGGACGGTATGATATTAACACGGTATGATAACTGTGACAAAAATGCAATGTAATTTTTTGAGAACAAGGAATTTTTTCAGTTAAAAAAGTGTTAGTATAGTCCTGATATATGATGTATTTCTCCTAGGTTATGTCCTACTTTGCTGTGCAGATATTTGATGAAACACAGATCAGTTCATGTCAGGGCAAAGGTCGGTAGGTTTTAAAAAATATTGTTAAGTAAAATATTATAGGAAAAACACTGTAGGCTTTCGATATGTAGCTTGACCAAATATAATTATAATAGCAATTTTGGCCAGTAATGTACTTCTGCTCATCGGTAGCAGGGGAAGGACAGGAGGTTGGCGTGGGACGAGCGCAGGGAGCAGGATGGAGTGTGGGTGTGCAGCAGGTCTGAGAGGTAGCACAGGGCCTGGTTGTGGAGGACTTTGAAGGTGATGAGGAAGACTTTGAAGTGGATGTGCTGAGGGATGGGGAGCCAGTGGAGGGTCTGGAGGACAGGGGTGATGTGTTCGTGGGACCGGGTACGTGTGAGGAAGTGGGCAGCAGAGAGATGGAGAGTATGGACATGAGAGATGAACTGAGTCGGACAATGTTTTTGAGATGGAAAAATAAGAGTTACTTATTTAATGTGGGATTCAAATGAGAGGCTGGGGTCGAGGAGGGTGTTAAGGTTACGGATGAGTGGGGATGGACTGATTGAAGTGTTGTATTGAGACAGACGAAAGTTTGATGTGAGTTTGGTGAGGTTCTTTGGACTGATGATTGTGATGTCTGGTGTCTTTTGTTTTACAGACATGAGCTAATCAGCTTTTATACAAGAACAACAAAGGGTTTCCTGGTGGGTGGGGACAGTGTCTACTGAGCCTGTACACAGGTCAATGCCTGCTCTGGGTCTGCAGTAGAAATCACATTCATTTACACAAAAAGAGACTATGATAGAAATATATTCTTCATAATATAATTTCTATCACAGCACCATATAGAGATATACAATGACTGACTTCAAACTGCAATGCTGCTTTTTAATGAATGAGAGGAATGACTCATTCTTAGTAAGTCTATGTCCTAGAAAATAAATTTCTCTACAGCAACAAGAGACTCTACTGCAGCATGAAGTGCTGTATCAGGGAGCTCTATTGTTTTTGGAGTCTCAACAGTATCTTGGAGCGCTACAGCATCAGGAGACTGTATTGCGTGATACTCTACAGTGTAAAGAGCCTCTACAGCATAAGAGAGTTCTATTGTGTTTGGAGTCTCAACTTCATGAAGCACTACTGCATCTCTTTTGTGGCTCTATTGTGCCAGGGAGCTCTACAGCATCAGGAGGCTCTGTTGTATTAGGAGAGTCAGTGTCGGGAGGCTTTAGTTGATCAAACTCTACTGTATCACAAGGCTCTACTGTATAAAGAACCTCTACTATGTCAGAGACTGCATCAACACTGTAAAATCTAACTCTAGGGTTAACTTGCATTCAGCTAGTTTACTTTACTGACAGTTACGAAATTGTAGTAAAGTGTTACTTTCAGGGCAAAAAAAAGCACGTAACTTGTCAATTAGACGAAGTTAAACTTTTCCAGCATTTCCCAGCCTGTTCCGGTCCTCCTTTTGCTACTTCACCGTTTTTTACAGCCGCCACATATTCCCTGATCCTTCCAGGGCCATCTCTACATCTCTACATCCTCCCTCTGTTCATTCAGTCTGTGCTCGATCACACCTGTACTCCTGTTTTGTTTCTTCCAGCATTTTTTGAGACCTAAGTGCGGGGGCCTTGGTTGAGTTGACATTGAATGACCGAGCTATATTATTATATTGTTACACGTAACGGTGTGTTTTGAACTTAAGGTGAACAATAGTTTTGCTACGTTTTTTTCAAAGACTAATAAATATTCAAATCCTTGTACCTGATGCAGATCTAAATGGCATTATTGTAGAATATAACCTGTTTTTACTCTAACTTGAGTATATAAATAACATTTACTTGCTCAATTCAAGGCAATCGGTTTCCATGGTCAAGTGAGAGTAACTTACTCTTAAAGTAAAGGTCACTATGTATTTCACATTTGGAGAACTGGCTGATTAGTTGGCACAGCTTCACAACATGAGTTAAGTACACTCAACTTGCTATGCCTAGTTAGAAAGAGAAATTTACTGTAGACTACACAGAGGAATTACTTGTAAGATCAGTTTTAGATTCACAGTCAGATTAGTCAGATTTTTCAATCGGTTTCCTAGATTTTTTTCAAGTAAGGTCTACTCATTAGATTTTACAGTGAAATGATCTACTACATCAGAGCGCGCTGCTGTATCATGAGCCTCTACTGTGTAATATTTGGAGTTTCAAATGTATCAAGAAGCACTACTGCACCGGAGGGCCCGACTTCAGGCTCTACTGTATCAGAGAGTTCTACCACATCAGGGAGCTCTATTTTATGAAAAGTCTTTACTATATCAGGTTCTACTATAACAAGAGGCACCACTAGATCAGGAAGTTCAGGAATCAGTCTGGGACCAGAGATTTCTGCTTCAGGAATCTGGTCGAGATCAGGCATCGGCTCAACAAGAGGGATCTCACCAACATCAGGAATTGGTTCAGAATAAGAGCTTGAAGACTTTTCACTACTCAAAAGATTTAATATTTAGGTTTATGTTGTTAATCGCTATGGCACTAGTACTAATGTTTAAATTAAAGCTGCACGTGAGCCTGGCCTTAAACCTGGTCTGGTCATGTCACCTGCTTGTCTCCATGGCAATAACTGAGTTTACTGACTAGCTGACTGTTAATTACTCTGAATTTTCCTCGGGATCAATAAAGTATCTATCTATCTAGGAAAGGCTGCACACCGTAACATCGTAATTAGAATCATTCCTGTCACAACTAAATACCAAATGATAATAAAATGGATGATTATTTTCACTCATTGGTGCGTGTTCTCCGGGTTTGAATGAAGAGTAGACCATGAAACAAGTCACTAAATTAATAACATAACAAGACTGTAATTCATGATGGAAGTTAATGACACTGACTGATGAAAAATTAGAGAAAAGACAATATTTCTTCATCCGTGTCAAAGAATTCTGTTAAAATGATGAACTGAAATTAGACACAAAATGAGGCTCTCATCAAGGAGTAAAACATGCCACTTGTGAAAAGTGATTGCAAAACTGTATTACGAGAAACTTCAATGCACTTTGAATATTTTTTTCAATTAAAACAAATATTATGAATTAGTACAAAATTACACAAATGAGTTAATTATGGATTTGTGTCTGTTTATTGACTTGTATGCAAAATAGTGGTAATCCAGCCAACAATACACACGCTCACACATTAATACAAAACCACTGGGGATTAACTGATGCCAAATAAGAATAAAATGAAATGTGAGAGTGGAGTGGAGTCCAGACAGGAGCAGTCATCTCATAACTGTTGGTAGTTTGACCACAGCTCTGACCATGTGCTCTCATTGTGTCCACTAGTACTTCCAGCATGATTATAGTGTAGTGAGTGTGATCGTCATTATATCATGATCATTTCTACCAAATTTCAAAATCCTGTCAAAGTATGTGTGTGCTTGACCTCTTTACTTCAGCTCTCAGATCCCAAAACAGGGCACTAACATTAAATACAATAATTAAAAAGGAAATAAAAATAAATACACTTAGTCTATGAAGAGTACACTGGCCTACAAAGGGAAAAGACCTTAACTTTCCAGAGTTTGAAACTGAGAAAAATGACTTCAAAGTTTCTGTTTTGTCCAGACAAAAGTATAATAGGTAGGACACCCAAAATTTGCCAACTAGTTGCTATAATGAAGAAATATTTCTATGCGAAAAATATTGAGCTCAAAATTGTATCATGTGCCAAAAAATAAGGAGTCGTGCAAAGGCAAAGGGCAATAACCAGAAATTTGCTTGATTTTCCACAAACTTCCATCCATCATAAGAACACCTCACCAAGGTCGAGTCATCATGGTGTTTGTTTGAAATGATACAGAAGAGCTTTAGGTGTCCTGTTTTGTGCTGGTCAGAGTCGTTAAACAGTTTGACAGACACGTTACTTTGCAGTATAGTGTGTACAGTATGAATAAATACACAAAATACTTTCACATTAAAGATTATTTAAGTATAAATGAATACAAAGGTATATTTATTTAATGTGTTAAGACCCTGTGCCACAGCTGCAACAAAAAGAAGGAGGCAAGAGATTGGATTTTAAAATAAAATACATTTATTAACTAAATCACAAACAAAACATACACAGTTACTGCCTTTTGCCTTTGCATGACTCCTCATTTTTGGCACATGATACAAAGGCAGAGTACAGGAACTGACAAATAAGGGTCACAGGGCAATTTTGAACTCAATATTTTTCAAGATATTTATTCACATGATAAAGGAGGTCTCAGATACCCCCAAAATGACATGAACTAATTTTTGACCAAATATGATGTTACGGCCTTCTGCCTTTGTAGGGCAGCACTGGCGTCATTAAGAAACTCCACTAAAATGATCATCAGTTAGAATTTCAGGGGGGATGTTCCTAAAAAAACAGCATCTAGAGATTAGATTTATAAATTCTGACAAACTTTATTGATCCACAAATGAAATTATTTGGACACAGTAGCTCAAAGATCACAATAAGAGGAAAAAATATAAAATAGCAAGGGGCTGGTGTCAAATAAGTATAAATATAATATATGCACAATAAAAATAAAAATATAGAAAAACAATGAATATGTCTCAGCTATATACAAGGGTTGTGAGGTTATAAAGGTTGTAAAGACAGTGCAAAGATTAAATAATGATGGACACGGGGTTATCTGTTACTTAAGGGTGAGTTGTGTGGTCGTACTACTAGTTGTACTTCTAGAAGTGGCGGGGGGGTTGGCACAGATTGGCATAGATTGACACATTTTTAGAAGTGTGCAAACTGAGTAATGCAATGTAATTCTGGTCTGACTTTAGCTCATAATAATTCCTATCCACTCTTAGAAAAATATCCATACACATTTTACTTTCAAATAATCCCACAACTGGAGCATCTTCCTTATCACTGCCTTCTCCTGGAGTGATAGAGTCTGTGCTGGTGATGTGACAGCAGTGAAAGTGCGCTCATGTGAAGATGACTGCTCCGTCCACACCTCCTCACGCTCACACAGGGCTGCTGCAGATCATTGACTTGTGTTGCTGACGTTCCATACATCACAGAGTTTAAGCGCCGCTGCGACCTCCACATTACTCCCCCCTCCCACGCACACACATGCAGCCCTCCCCCCTCTCACATTATACACACACGGACAGGTACCTGCGAAGGGGAAGAGCTCAGCATGAAAGCACCGTATGAGGTTGTTTCATCTCCACACTTTGATGATATTAGTCTGGAAAAAAGTGAGTTATTATAATCTGTGAAAGATTTTAAAATGATGACTTCAAACGAGAAGAACAGCATGGCCATCTTATCCTCCCATCCTCCCATCAACGGAGACATATCAATCTGAACCAGGGATTTTATCTGCAACTTCTGTACCTCAATACTCTGCTCAGTGATCATTTGTTTTTCACTGTTGTTCCCTTAGAATACTTTCAATAAACATCACATTTTTGTTTGCATGTTTCTGGGTGGTTTCCTCTGGGCACTTCAGTCTCAACCCAACCCAAAACATGCACAACAGAATAAATCCTGACCAATCCCAGCTCAAGCCCCTAAAAACTTTGACAAACACTGCTCATGTTGAACTTAACTTTAAGCCGTGACAGAATATGAATAATGCTGTGCAGGACTTTGGTTCATGTATTTATTTATTTATTTAAGAAAAAGGAGAACAGTGCATATTAATGAACAATTAGACAAATGTTAATATACCAGATTAGAGCTTTGCGCAAATTTCCATCTGCAGACCATTTGGCCGACCAACACACACAGGATTTATTCAGACTATGTACAGACAGGACAGGCAAACAGGGACAAGAACAGTGATTATGCACTCCTGTTGGTACAGACATTTACAGCAACATGTTAAATAAGATATTTAGTAAAATTTATTAGGACATAAACAGTGTTTCGGCACTAGGCCTTCATCAGGCAAAAAGGCCTAGTACCAAAATGTTGTTTATGTCCTAATACATTTTACAATTTACATGTAAGATGATGTGCAGGATTTTTCTGCATGTTCTTGGGCTGCTCCCTCTCCTCCAACGCACCCATTTTAAGAAACTGATGTGCTAAGTCCTCATTCACTCAAATAAGACATTTTGAAATCTTTTTCCACTGTATTGCACATATCCCCATATTGCACTGATTCATATTGCACTGAGATTTGTTGCACATATCTTTAAACTGCAACAATTAAAATAATGAATTGACAATAACGTGAGTTACGCTACAGTTTTATATTCACACTGATGATGTACTCACAGTTGAGCTGCTAGCGCCACCTGCTGTTGTAGAAAGTTGTGAAGTCTAGTTCTGTGCGGTTGTGGCGGAGTGGATAAAGCTGCAGGGGAAACACAAGGGTATATGAGGAGTTGTCACCCTGACTTGTTGACACCCTGGGGTGTCTTTGGTAAGTGGCCTCCTTAAAACTACTTTCCGAATTTCCCCATGTTGTTACTCAGCAGTTATTTTTCATCCAGGTTTAGCAGCCCTCCGTGAAGTGATCTAACCTTTGCCCAAAGCCACCGACTGCCCAATGAAGCAGAAGCACATCTTATAAGGGCCAGAAAACTTAATTACTGTGAAGAAAATCTGTGCGCTCGCCACTTTCTCCGGGGCTGTTTGTGATGCCTGCCCCAGCTGTCAGAGAGCCGGCTGTTCACTGTTTTTGTCTCTTATCGCTTTGACAAGTTTGAATGCTTTTACAAAACTGTCACACGCGCATTCTGTTGTGTTGATGTATTTATTGCATGAATATTTTATCTTGTCACTCATTTGAACTTGGACATACAGATCAACCTGTTTGTCTATTATATACCAACTTTATTATTGTTATGCACTGTTGGGAAGTCTGAATACTAATTTTGAGTAACTGTGGTACATCACTGTTGCTTTGCTTTGGTTAAAACTTCTACAACCCCTTCTACAAAAAAAAAAAAAAAAACTTCTTCAAACCTTCTGTCTGTTATTAACGATATGAGATACAACCATGGAGGCAACCTCCCACAAATATGGTTAAAATGATAAATCTAAATGATTTTGACTGAAGGTGAATTATAAATTGCAAATGTAATTGTACTCCATACCACCGGGTTTTGCTAAAAAAAATAAATAAATAAAGCTTCCTTCATACTCATTCTCCTGCTTGTTTCTACAGATATGCCATTGCCCTCTGCCTGAAATGTTCCACAGTACACCATTAATCAGCTCTACCTAATGTTTATTAAACATTTATTAAATGAAAAGTGGTTTTATAGCTCAAAAATACCTAGTACCTGACCTATAACTTGGTCTAGTTTGGTCTCCATGAAGATAGAAATGTTTAATGTCATACTGTGAAACATTCCAGACAAAGCACAACATCTCCATAGATAAACCTTTTGACAGACCTTCCACCAGAACAGATACATAATGCACCTTTAAAGTTATTGGGACAGCCTTGAATTTTGGACATAGTACCTCATTTCTTAATGAGTTAAAATCTTCCATCCAGTCCTTGTATTTGCAGAGGTCGCTGGTGCTAGGCTAGTGCATGTCAATGGTCATAGTTAGCTATTGACATCTATTAAATCTAATCAATCTAATTAAATCTATTATTACACCAGACTGTCAATGTAAATGTCTGTGTTGATAAAATAATGTTTGAAATAAAAATAACCTTGCATTGCATGAAGGTTGAGAGATTATTTTCTCAGTAAGACAGATGCTAGGTGATATCAGTCCACCGCTGCCAAGCTTTCTGTCGCTGCTGCTGCTCAGACATAAATCCTTCAAATGCAAGGTTGGTTTTACTTCTAAAATGATTCTATCGACACAGACGTTTACATTGATAGTCTAGCGTTATAATAGATTTGCTTCAGGTGCTTTGTGGAGTGAGTAAGCTTGTGTTTATATGTTTTTAGTGGCAGGATAACTATGGCCATTGACATGCACAAACCTAGCACCAGCGACCTCTGCAAATACAAAAACTGGATGGAATATTTTAAAAAGTGTCTCCACACGTCTCCAACACTCTGGCTCACTAGGAAATGAGATCCTATGTTCAAAATAATCTGGACTGTCCCTTTAAAGTTAAGTTGACAGAACCAGCCCATACAATATACAAGCACAGAGCCAGAGCCCCTGCTTTTAGAAAGACCAAATCCATTTAGAATTCTGTTCAGGGACCCTTAATTATTGGAGTAATGCCAACAAAGGTCTTGGCCAAAGTACCCTGTATTTTATGGGGGCAGGAGGGCGCCATCAGAAAACTTGCCTAGAGCACCACCAGAGCTAGAGCTGGTACAATCTCAGCGTGTCTCTTACTGTTATACTTGCCCACTCACAAAGCTGGAAACATATGAAAGGATTCTTACAGTATATGAAAACTAATTATGCAAGAACTGCAAGATAGAAAGCAGATTATTTACCGTGGCACAGAAGAGGACAGCGCATTCATTCTTCCTTATACTCAAAATGCGAATGTATGGACTTTAATGAGAACTTTACTTGCTGCACTTTGGCCCCTCTCTGCATGGATAAAACTTTCCTCCTTCGGTTGCTAGGTGATTATTGCTATAGCGTGATCTGTTATATAAAGTCCCTATAGAAAAACTGACCATCTCTTCTCTATAGCATCTGACTCCACTTTGCCCTTTGCATCTGCCGTGCACATTCTGACACCCGTACGGTCTAGACTGTGGGATTATTTTTAGCTGAGCGCAGCAATATTTCACTTTGAGTCTGACGCAACTTTTTCAGGTCAAAACCAAGCTTTAGAAAATGAGAGAAACTGTATTCATAATAAAAATTTAACTGTGTGCTTTGGGCATTTCAGAGAATCAAAACCTAGAATATAAAATTGTAACCAAAATATTTTTAGGGTTTCTGGCGGAATACTGATGGCAGTGTTGACGCAGTATGATGTATTACAGCGAACTGTCCATAGTCCAAAACGAACTGAATGATGTAGCCTTGTGTAACTTGTATTCTCTGACCACTGGGAGTATCGTTGTTTTATTTTATTATGCGGTATTGCAGAGACTCCATATTTTTGCAATGAGTGGTGATACAAAATGGACAGAATCAATGCCAAGTTCCTATTTCAACGTAGCTGAAATGAAAGGTCCTATATTATGCAGCATTGACTCTTTTTTGACTCTAGTTTCAAGTCAACAGCGCCTTTTACCTTTAGTTCAGTAGAGGGCAGAAATCATTCAAATGATTTTACTGAAGGTGTATGAAGTTTAAAAACACAGTGGGGACCTTCTCGTTATTACCACATGACATTTCAAGGTGAAGCAGAGTGTTTTTTTTGTTTGAGAGAAGAACTCAGCCTAAACATGCAGGGTTTGTGTAAATGTGAAAACACAACTCCATGTATGTTTGTGATGAGGAAACATTATAAGATAAATCAGAAAAGAGTGTAATATGGGCTCTTTAATGACATGATTACAAATTACCTTGCATAAGTGATGTTATGAGACTGTGTATGAAGGGGGTGTTTCTGTGAAGCGCGTATCGAGGCTTGCTTCATTTGGGGGAGGAGCCAAAAATGATGACATCCGAAGCCTCGCTGCCCGGCTCTACCACGTGACTGCTTCGGGAAGTGGTTCACGGATTTGGGGCAATTCGAAACATAAGGGCCAGTGAAACGCAACGGATTCTCCCAAAACATTTTGTGGTTTTGGGTTATTGTGAGTTTGGTACATTCTATTTGAGTTTTTTTTTTTTTTTTTTTTTTTAAGCAGGGGAAATTCTCTGTAAAAAGAAACCGTCTGAGTCCAAATACTCTGGAGAAATTTATATTTTTAAATAAAAATGAATAAAATTACCCTATTTTGCCATCCTTATTGTGGCATAAGCACAGACATAAAGTAGTAACCCAAGACACATTACATCCTGATCTCCAATTTGTTCCTATTTTTTTCTTTGAACCCCACGTTATATCATGAACACACACTCTATGTTAATACATTCACACTTTGTATGTTGATATCACAAACATTAAAATATTTAACCATTCATTTATTCAGTATAAATCTTTCTATCAGAACCACAGTGATCATGTTGATTGTTCTATTTTCTCTCTGCTTGTTGTAAATTTTTTTGGCCACTTGATAGTGCAGTGGAGCAAATGAAGCGCCTTAAAGCATTAGCTCAAGAGTCGAGCAAATGGATGGAACACTTCAGTGCTTCATGGGGCTTCATCTCACCATCACTACCTTGCATGTCAGCAGTAGCTCAGTTGGTAGAGCGTTCGTCCACTGATCTGAAGGTTGGTGGTTCGAATATCGAAATAAACATCATGGGTTGAGCGGTCAGATCCACTGACTCACAGGTTGGCTGGTGTGATTTCAGCTCCCACAGATGAATGCTGTTGTTGTGTCCTTGGGCAAGACACTTAACCCACCTTACCCTCAGTGTCTGTGTACACTGATGTGTGAATGTGTTTGTGAATGGGTGAGTGGTTCCTTGTTATAAAGAGCTTTGAGTGCCTTGAAGGTGGAAAAGCGCTATAGAAAAATGTGACTATTTACCATTTACCACGTCACTCTAAAGTTACATCATGTCACTTATTTTGTGGAGTTAAAGGACAATGTAACTTTAAGATTTGTGGTCTGTCACCGTCTTGTTTCTGTGGATATGTCTTAAGACCTACTTTTTCTCTCTGTTTTTTAACAGCGCGTGAGTTGTGTGGTCCTCTGTGTCTTTCATTTATCTTATTTTATTAATTGTTTTATTATTTATAGCTTTTTATTTATTGTTTTAAAATATGATTTACTGTCTTTTATTTAGTTTAGTTTATTTATTTAATGAGACAGGGACAGTGCACAATATACATTATCCTTAAAAGAAGAGATGCATTGTACCAGGTTATAGCGCCAAGAGCTCATTTCCACCTGTCGTCCCTGGGCAGGTTGATGTTATAGTTCATCAAATCAAACATACAAAGAGAATGTCTTTACAATGACCGGAGCATCATAACAATTCTGTATCATTGTTCACACCCAGTTCTCTCAGCACCTTAAAACACAATCCTTATCAAAAACATCATTCAGTTCATTCACTTCAGAACATCATTCTCTCCAGACACTCATCAGTTCACATTATGGGCACAGGTTTGGTTTGAAAGGATCCACCGTTTCACCAGGTCTGAGAAAGTGTCGTAGTTTACGCTATATAAATAAAGTGGATTGGATTGATTAGATTGGATATGTCATTACTTTGCTTAGAATGTTCCACAATATGACATAAAACAGCTCTACCTTTCATTTATTCAGTTACAGGTGGTTTTATTGCTCAGAAATACCTTTAAAAAAAATCTATGACTGTGAGCAGGGTCGCATTTCCACATATTTGATCTGCAAGTTGGCCTGGTTTGAGCTCCATGATGATAGAAACATACTGTGAAACACCTCAGACAAAGCAATAACATCCCCAGGCCTCCAGTTTTGACTTGTTTTTTGTGTGTTGTAATTTTTCTTGTCCCCATGGATTCCTGCTGTGAGAGCCCTGGTCCCTGATTGGTGGGGCACTTCTGCACGTGGCCAATCCTGCCTCACCTCCAGCTTCCACTCCCTATTTAAGAAGATTCTCCACATCTATTCGGGGCTGCTGGTCAGTCTGCCATATTGTTGGTTTCAGCGTGTCTCTTTGGTGTCAGTCACTTGTTTTTTGTTCTAGTTCGTGTCTGGCTTTGTTTGTCTTGAGACACTTGTTTTGTTTAGTTCTGTTTTGCACCTTTTGTTTTGTCACTCGATTCTGTTTGTGGGTTGATGTGGTTTTACTTTGGGGCACTTGTGATTTAGTTTTGCTGTGTGTCCCTTAGTCCAGGCATGTCCAAACTATGGGCCAAACGCGGCCTTAAAACAAATTTTTCTTAGCCCAGGCTTCCAGGTGAATTGGCCCAAATTTCCTTGCATCAATTAAAATTTTACTTTTTGTAATGCTAATGTTTAATATTTAGTGTGTGGTTTTAAGGATCTTAGCGTGAATAAAGTCTGATGGCTCATTCTAATGTTAAACATGCACATATTTAAATTATTCACTGTACTGAGCACCAGTCTACAGCCCTCAATCATCCTTCTACTTTGTCTGTGTTTAAATATATGGCCCTTGATGAAAAAAGTTTGGACACCCCTGGTTTAATCACTCTTTTTTGTATAGACCTGCGTGACCTGTTTTTTGGCACTAAACTCGTTATATGTTAATCCTGTTATTTTGTTTTTTTAAGTTTGGGTTATTTTCTGTAGATATTTAACCTGTTTTGTTCATTTACCCATTTACATTCAAGTTAATTAAACATTACTTAATTTATTTCATTTTTCAGCTTGTTTGTTTTGTTATTTCCCCGACCGTAGCGAGCTGGGTCGTAACAATCTCCATGGACAAAAACAGGTGATGGACCCTCCACTAGAAAAGTTACACAATGCACCATTAATGAATTTCAACTTGCATTAACTCAGAGTGCTTCATGTAATTATAGTGAAAATGCGTCATACGATCAATACAAGTGCGACTCTCGCTCCGCATGCATTAAGGGTCATTAGTTACATTACATAGCTTTACATTTACGTTCATACATTTACATTTACATTCATGAATGGTCTATCCGCTGTACACTGTGGGGCCAGGGACAGTGGTGCAGTTGAGGTCACTGCTCGGTGCTGAGGACCATGACTCAAAGGCTGTCATCTCTTCTCCATAGGGCTGCACTTTATCAGCTTTATGTGCTCCTTCATACGCCAGTCTGCTTTTCCATAGAGGCTCCAACTCCAGCGGCCTGAGGTACTGAGAGAGATGTGAGGATATCAATATGGTCGAGATGTTTATGTGTCACTGTATTTTACAATGTCAGGAGTAGAGTTCAAAATGACAGAGATTTGAACACATAGTTTGAAGTAGGGGTGTGCAAAAATATCAGAATATTGATATATCGTATCATTTAATGTGATGATACAGTATTGATATCGTGGGCTACTGTATCAATATTTCACCAAGAGTATTTTTAGGTGTGTTTTACTAAATTATTTTGTTACAGTGCTACAGTTTTGTTGCTTGTGGAGTGAAAGGAAGCTCGTTTATGCATCACATTTGACATTTTTACTGTTTTGAGGATTAAAATGTTTGTGTTTCATATGAACTTTGCACAAGAAGTGGTTTAACAAAGACTTTTAGTATCACAGCCACGATTTAGCCTTTATTTTTTATTGAACCGTATCGAATCGATTTGAAATATATCATATCGAATCGAAAGTGCACTGTATCGAGATATGTATCGTATCGTGGCCTGTGTATCGAGGTATGTATCGTATCGGCAACTCCTTAATGATACCCAGAACTAGTTTGAAGTGTACAGTGCGAGTTGGTAGAGGGTCAGCTACTCGTTTGTCTGAAGTGTTCCACAGTGAGGCATTAAAGTGCATATGACAGATTTTTTTATGATTCTCTCTATTTTTTTTTTTTTATTTTTTTTACTTTGGTAAGGTAATACCTTTTTAAAATATAAATTATAGTTTTCCACTAATCAGTAAATAATTTGTGAATTTTGTCTTGTCAATCATCATATTTTTGCACTGTCTTCCTATGACCTCTTGTATAAAGCTGTGATTTTATATTTTAATTACTTATCTTTCTGTTTTATTTTTATTGTACATTTACATTTATATAAGTATATCTTATTTGACACCTGTCTCTTGTTATCTTTTTTCTTTTTTGCTACTTATTTAGAGTTTATTATTACCATTTATATTTTTGCTCTTTGTTATTATATTTATTGTGATGTGTGAGCTATTGTGCCCTTGTGGATCAAGAAAGTCTAAGAGAGGTTGAAAATACGTATGTTGGTTTTGGTCACCTTGATTGTCGTAAAGGGCGCTGTAAAGTTAGAGAAAAATTAAAGAAAAAAATTGGAAAATTACCAGGAAACAGAGAGTTCTAAACAATGTGATTATGCTTGGGAGAAAAGTTAGGCACAATTTGCATGGAACAAACTAATTTTCTGATAATTTAAACACGATTCCAACACAATTAAGGTGTTTTATTATGATTTTGTTTTTGACTCATAATTTCAGAGTAAATGAAAGCAGTTTTTGTTTATTGCACAAGATGATTTCTAGGTACTAAGCACTTAAGGAATTCTCTAACAGGAAGTAAAATTTGAAACCTAAAAAAAAAAACGGCGAGGAGACTGGACAAAAGGTAGTCTGGTTGAAAAAAAAAAACATTAAAAAGCTAAAAACAAACAAACAAAAAAAAAGGTCCATGCTTTCGTCGGCACTTTAAACATACCTAACTTGGTTGCATTTAAAAAGGGTTTAAATAGGGGTGTTTTGTTCAAAATTACTTTGAAAAACATGGATTTTAATCGTAAGCCGGCTCTCCTCTCCACAGACCTAACATTTTATATAGCCTGCTTGTCTCCATGGAGATAGACTTGAACTGAATCCTAACTGTGAAATATTCCATGGAGACAAGCAGGTGTCAGACTCTTACCTGAAAACTTATATAGTGCACCTTTAACCTTTTTCCTCTTCCTTTTATTCATACCAATTAGAAATATGCAAGTTCAGATTTGTTAGGATTTCTTTCTTTTTCTGAAAATTGAGCAAAGTAAATGAAAAGTCACGAGCACGAAATAAACAGTACACTTCTCCTGCTACTAAACTATAATGACTTGTATCTTTCAGTAGAAACCCAACAGAAACTCCATCATTTGCAATTCTAAGAAAGCCAAACTCAAACCCTTTTGTGAATGAATGGTGGTGAATACTGGTTTATTGATATGTGCTCTCAAAGGCTCTGGGCTGGGGGGATATGCAGTGCGCTACAGTATAATCCCTCTACAAAGTGAAATCTAACCGTTGTGATGGAGCCAGAACATGTCAACAGACAGCGCCCAGTTTTATCTCTCCCCCGACAGCCTGTCATTAGCTGCTTTTCTTCTGTGGAAAAGTTTGAAAGTTAAAAAATGTCTCACGGTGCATTTGGACTTCACTGTGTGCGAGCGGAGGATTTTCTGGTGGAGTTTCTATTACTGGTGCAACGTGGCGGTTTGGTGAAAACAATGAGGGCTATTCACTAGAAAATTGGTGAGAGATAAAAGTGCAGTGTTGTTATTCTGGATTGTTACTTTGCTTTGAAGATTTTTTATGTTTTTATTTATTGAGATAGCATTAAATAAGTATCAGCAGCAACAACTGATGAGTCGGAATTACACTGTAGATTGTATCTGTATTTGCTTTTCATTATAAACCAGTGTTTGCATGTTAAGATTAAACTAGATTACAAAATAAACATTACACAATAAACTCTGAATAAACTATATTTCAGACAAGTGTGAATCATATTATAGCGACAAAAAGGTGTTTATCAAATATCCATTGGAAAGGTAAGCAACAAAACAGTCAATCCAAGGCACTCTGATTTAAAGTAAAAATCTTTTATTCACCCTCACCTATGATCATGAGCTTTGGGTAATGACTCAAAGAACAAGATCGCAGATACAAGCGGCTGAAATGAGTTTCCTCCGGAGCTCAGTCACTCAGGAGCAGCTCAGAGTAGAGACGCTGCTCCTCCACATCGAGAAGAGCCAGCTGAAGTGGCTCGGGCATCTCGTCTGGATGTCTTGTAAGTCTCGGAAAAAAGCCTCAGGGACCAAGGACACGCTGGAGGGACTATGTCTCTCAGCTGACCTGGGAACACCTTGGGGTCCCGCCAGAAGAGCTGGAGGAAGTGGCTGGGGTGAGGGAAGTCTGGAAGTACCTGTTTAGACTGCTGGCCCGCGACCTGAACATGGATAAGCGGAAAAAAATGAATGCATCCTTTATTCAGTAAGAGATACACTAATGCCTTTTGTACACAAACACTAACCAGGGGGTATTCCAGGTTTGAAAAAAAGGTGCAATTGAACACTACATGAATACAAATTGTCCTTGGTTCTAAAATTTTCAACCATAAGAATATTTTGAAGGATTTTGGACCTCAAAATCATCAAACCAAGACAATATGATATGAATATTTGGTAGCATACTATAGTAAACAGATTTATTTGTACATCATATGGGTACTTGGAGCGTGAGACAAAGCTTTGGGGGTGCTCAAGCCAAACAATATTGAGAACCGCTGATAAAAAATGTCAGCAAACTATTCCTTGGAGGATGGACTGAAAATTGCATTTGACCCATCCTTCAAGTGCAGCGGGTAAGGATCACTGCACTTATCAAACAACACAACAGCGTACATGTCACACAATCTTAAAGGGCCACTACGTATGTTTTTAGGTTGGGGGATCCAAAATATTCTTTGCTCAGTGCACCTTTACATTCCACTTTTTCCACGTTTTGACATCAAGTGCATTCGTGTCATTTCTACAACAGGAAATATTGATATTCTGTTAATGGCAGCATCATAAGTTACCAAAAAATCTCCAAATTGTTTTTCAGTCTGTTTAAAGCAGGTTTAGTCCTCTCAGTACCATAATTATGGAAGGTAACAACTCTCCACACAACATTCTCAACACATTATTTTCAGTCAATTGTAGCTTGTCATCGTTGTCCACAACAGGATAAATCCACTTGTATCTAATTTTACACAACAATTTTCCATTCCACACCTCAGCACTCCAGCTGTTTCCATGGTTTTGCGCTGGTCTGCTCTGCTGCATTGATTCGGTCAAACCAGCATCTTGGTATCTAGGTATCTTTTGTCCTAACTTAAAGGTGCACTAAATTACTTTTTGGTTGGGTGTCCTTCACCTGCTTGTTTCTATCGATATGTCATTGGCTCTGCCTGGAATGTTACACAGTATGACATTAAACAGCTCTAGCTTACATTTATTCATTTACAGGTGTTTTTTTTTTTTTTTTAAATAGCTCAAAAATTCCTAGAAAAACAGGCTTTCTGACTGTGAGTGTGGTCGCCTCTCCACAAATCTGACCGGTAACTTCATCTGATTTGGTCTTCATGATAGCCTGATTCATCAGTCTGACCTCGCAGCATTATGCTTCGTTTGTTCGACGGTCGGCAGGTACATTTTTATTTAATCAATCGCTGCTATTTGGTCGTGACAATGTAATGTGCCGCTAACAGGGCTGACTGGTATATTAAACTTTTCCCAAATCCTGTAGGAAGAAGGGCAATAACGTCTTTCCCCTTGATAAAATTCACCAAACATTCTCTTTGTTCCGGTTTTACATCCACGATCTCAGGAATCGTTGCCAGCACAGAATGTATGGCTTTGTCTACATCCGCTTTGTTTACTGTTGTGCTGTACCACAAAAGGGACCCAGTCATGGCTTCACAGCTCTTCACTGATTGGCCGATGTGTGGTCTACAAACTTCTGGGCTTCTTGCAAACTGTCTTGTGTATTCTGACTCCTGACCTAGTCGCTGGAGAGAAATGAAATTTAACAGAGGCACTAGGTGGGGCCAGCCTGGCTAACAGAAATGTACCATACTGTGAACCATTCCAGACAAAGCAATAATTTCTCCATGGAGAAAAAAATGTAATCGACCCAATACACAATGTACCTTTAAGTTTTGAGTGCCACAGTGCTTGTATTTATGTCCATTTACACAAGAGACATCAGAGCCTGTGTATATTCTCACATGTAAACACCAAACTGTTTTGTATTGCTTTAATTTTAAATTTTGGTCAGAGGAATTGCATTTTCACACTATTAAAACATTGAAAAGATGGTTAATATTCTGCATAGATGTGCCTGCCTTGCTCGCATTAATTACGCTATTTACTATTTATGGTTTTGGCTGTTGCATACTGCATGCCTTTTCCTTTTAAGTTATCCTTGTAAAATGTATGTTTTGAACACACCCATTGGACAGGTCTATGTGCATGTTTTTCCGTCTACTTTTGAGCAATAAAAACAGCTCTCATTTAATACATGCAATATATAGACAGATTTAAAACCATGCAGAGGAAAAGCTCGTATAGCTTTCATATCGGACCCTCTGCCAGTAAAGTTAGTGTTCCTTTAAGATCAGGCAGGCTTCATCTTCACTTTGCCTAAACATTGTAAGTACCTGCCTGGTTATGGCCCCATCACCTTTAATGCAACAGTCTGATGTAATAGAAAAGGCTAATAGTCCTCATTGGCTCCACAGCACAGGAAGTGACAGCAGTGTCTCCTGGCACCACGCCACACATAAAGTCATATTAAAGACTTGTGCAAAGGCAAAGCATAATCCCTGAAGCTGCATATTCTCCCATTGTTATGCACATAATTTAAATGATGAATATATAATTAATACCTATTTTAATCACGGCTGTGTGATATACGGCCTGTTCAGTCCTCTACACTGCTGCTATTAGTAAAATGAAACTGTGCGCGAAAGATGCATTAACCTGTAACAAAGTGAAATTAGAAAAGTTTTAGAAAATACTTTAGAATTTAGACCTAAATTGTTTGACTATGTTTGGATATACATACAGTACTTTTTTCTTGTAGTTTATTCCCAGCTTTACAACATTTTAAACTGCTGTTGTGTCTTTTGGCAAGACACTTTTATCATCTTGCCTTCAGTGTGGAACAGTTTAATAAATAAAGTTTATGACGAGTTTCCAAACTTGAATCTAAACTGTAGTTGGCTGAAAGTTACAGAACTAAGTAAATGACTAAGCACTGTTCCAGCCACTTGCATTTGCATAAAGTATGTGCAGCCCCATACTGTGACCCATTATTGCAACATTATTTCACATAATTGTAGTTTTAATGAAGTATCAACTGCATTGCATAGAAATGCATTAAATGTGTATAATGAGTTTCCAGTATAATTTACATTGAAATATCCATAAACATAATGCTTAGTAAGATGACATTAGAAAGTCATATTTTTTTATTTATTCACCATTTTCACCAGTGGTCTCTAGTAATCTGATTATTCCTGTTCCTCTTGACATACAAATGTGCAAAACAGGGCCAACTAATATTTTAATATTTATTGTACTTTGTCATCCAAGTACAACAGTTCTCAAATAAAACTCTAAAATACACTGCTTGAGGTCACATTATTCACCTTTTATTTACAGTGTTCATAAGGACTGCCATGAAAATGAATATAAGAATACATCTACATGGTAAAAGTGAACACAAGAGATTAGTATGTTCTGCTTACACACGCACTTATAGACACATACACAATTCAGCTTATTCAAAAATACAATCAGATCCAATTATTGTGGAGTGGCCTGTTCCTAAAGGTTAACATGGGAAATTATTGATACCAGAAATTCACTCATTATTTTTTGTTGGCGATGAAATCACTGACGTCATTGATTGAATACTACTTTATTAACGACTGAGGCTAAAATTTCCATTGAAGTCCATTAACCTTCCTGTACAATGGTTAAAAGACTATTTGCTTCCCTCACTTCTGTTTAACCTTCTACAAATCAGATGTTTTTAGTTCTCTGATTTCTATTGGCCATGTAAATGTTAGGTTAACACAGTGCTTCTCAAATAGTGGGGCGCCCCCCCTGGGGGGGCGCGAGGCTCCGTCAAGGGGGGCGCGTTTGACCTCGGGGAGCATGCTTTTTTATTTTTTTATTTAGATTTTTTTTACTGTCTTAAGGGCCGTTCACACCAAAGCGTCAAAAAACGCATTGACGCCTCTATTTGGAGCCTTTGCATTTGAGTTTAGACGCCCCCCGACGCGCGCGTCTTTGACGCCGTGGACGAACGGGACAAAAATACTTGACGCGCGTCCGTTGCCCTGGAAACACGAGCCCGGTCCCGCTCTTTTCCCGAAACAATGTCAGACCAGACTGAGAGACTTTAGTGTTTTTATGACATAAAACATCAACGGAGGAGATCGGGTCGACGACTGGGGCGTATATATATTTATACTCCACTAATGACACTGGATCAGTCCTGGTCTAGTCCCGGTCTAATACCGGTCTGGTCCTGGTCTAATCACGGTCTAGTCCCGGTGTAGTCCTGGTCCCGGTCTAGTCCCGGTCTAGTCCTGGTCTAATCACGGTCTAGTCCCGGTCTAGTCCTTGTTTAGTCTCGGTCTAGTCTCGGTCTAGTCTCGGTCTAGTCCTTGTTTAGTCCCGGTCTAGTCCTGGTTTGGTCCTGGTCCGGTCCTGGTGTAGTCCTCGCGATCGCCTCGGTGATTGTGGCGTATATATTTATGCTCCGCTCATGTTTGTGGTTCTCGTTCTGGTTCTCGGGTCTTTCTTCCTGATAATAACGTCGCTGCGTCACTGGATACTCGTCCCTGATTGGTTGACGCGGCGCGTCTGACGCGAAAAGTTCAGCATTTTCAACTTCTTGACGCTGACGCCTTGGACGCGCGTCTTGGCCGCTGACGCCAAAACGCTGAAGACGCGCTGCGCTGACGCCAGATTCGCGCCGCGCTGACGCCGAAAACGCGCCGCAAAAACGCAGGACGCTCTAGTCGCGCGTCCACATAGACTTTACATAGAAAGTGGACGCTTTGACGCTTTGGTCTGAACGGGCCTTTAGAATAAAGTGCAATTGCACTTCCACTACATTAGGGGGCAGAGCGCTCTCATTGGCAGAGTGTGCGCAGGGAGCATTCGCTCGGTGGTGTAGGAGTTTTGTTTGCACTGAGCATGCGCGCTTTGCACACAGCACAGAGTTTGAGTATGAAGTGTAGACACGAAGTGTAGCAGACCCTCAAGTGACACCATGAAAAAATATTTAACAGGGATGAGAAGAGACGGAGATAAAGAGACAAACGAAAATCTCCCGAAAGCTAAGACGAGGAAATATGACGAAGCGTATGTAGCGCTTGGCTTCACTGTGACTACGGTGGGAGACGAGGAAAGACCGGTGTGCTTACTGTGTCTAAAAATGTTGGCAGCCGACAGCATGAAGCCCAATAAATTAAGGCGTCACTTAAATACATTACTCCCCAATCACTCTGATAAGCCGCTTGAGTTTTTTCAGCGAAAACGTGCCGAATATTGACGACAATCATCCCGCTTTGTGACTGCTACTTCAGTAAACCAGCGAGCGTTGTTGGCGTCATATAAAGTGGCAGTGTTATGCAGAGGTGCACTTATAACAATTTTATAGACAAATGATACTATCTATAGTCACGTGGGGGGGCGCGAGATGTTTTATTCGTCCTAGGGGGGGCATGACAGAAAATAATTGAGAAGCACTGGGTTAACACATGGTAATTGTCACAATTGAGCTTAAATGAAAGACAGTTTCTTTAAAACGACACCAAACACAAAGGTTTAAATCATTATCTGACAGATGGAACATGAGCTAAATCAAAACATGGACCATGTCAAAAGTGCATTTTTCCACAAGAGGTTTGTAAACTTCAAGACAATATCTGTGACATTGCTGAAACTCAAAAGTCACACCAAAATATAACACCTAGATATGAAACTTTTCAAAAACCACTATAGCCCTTTCCACCAGAGTGATACCGAAATTTTGTCTGACCCATGGACTAAATGTAACAAAAGTGCTCAGAGCTGCTTTTATTCTTGGCTCATTTCAGTTTTGGCCAAATGCACTGCCTGGGGGGGTCCAATTTGGGATAGCCACAGCTTCACAATCAATACACGGCAGGACCTTAAAAGCCCCCATTTACTTGCTGTTTTCCCCTCGCTGTTTTAGTTCAGAGGGATGGAAAAATGTTTTTTCTGTTTTGAATTTGAGTGACATTTTGATGTCTTTGTCAGGAAGGTAGACTCAAACGGTGGTGGTTTGAAATACATGTGAATACAATATTAGCTGTCACAAGCTTACATGAAAAGAGGTGTCAGTCAATTTGTCAGAGTGAAAATGGTTTGGCTTTTAGAAGGGGAAGCTTGTATTGTAATATGAATGACAGGGCATGGTGGTGAATGTATAAAGTATTAACCCTGAAGAGTAACAGGTATTCCTTAAGGTGCTATTAAACTGAATAGGATAGATTACATTGCTGTAGGGAACTGAATACTTGTGAGAGAGAAGTGTCAAGGTATATTTAAATGCTCACTGATACTTTACAGCTAATGTTGTCAACTTTCTCCAGGGTGTGATTCTAACTTAAAGCACTTCAAAGATAGAAACTCAGTTACACTTGATCTGAGTTTTACTTTAACACAATCTGACCAGAAAGAGCTGACTTGGTTTAAATTACAAAGGCTGAGCTGATTTCTGCGCAAGCCGCTCACAAACAAAGCTACAAACTCAGAAGTATTAGTCAACAGTTTTTCAGTGAGTCACTCTCTCCCTTTTGTTGAAAATCAAACACCTAAACAGAACCGTGAATGCTCATATTCATCACAAGCTCCTGAAAATGAGTTGTTTAAACTCATTTTGTTTGTTTTTCTTGAATTTTCAGACTATCTTAACATTTTTTGTCTGTTTTGTTTGCTAATGTGTGCATTGTGTCACCTTGGTAACTGCTGAACATTCTAGTCCAATGAGGTTCATTTGGTCTTCCGATAATTTAGGTTATTAGGTTCTTTTTTCAGACCAATAGTTTGTTTTCATACCTGTTTTGACTGCGCACTAGCTCTCTTCCTCAGAGTCACGTGATGTTGCAGTGACGTGTCCAGTCAGCTCATTTATACAGGTTTTGATGCCTTTTTCCTACCGGTGGAGGCAGGATGACGGCGCGATCTGTAGTCCAACTTCCTCAGGACAGTATCCCAGGTGTGTGAGAGTAAAAAAGCCCCCTCGTCCTGTTTATAGTCCTGTGGGCAAGTTTCTGTATTTCAATTGCCTCTTTAATCCAGCGACGATGTTTGTTACCTCTGCCAAGGAGGTTATGTTTTTGCCGTTTGTCTGTTTGTTTGTTTGTTTGTTTGTTTGTCTGTTAGCAACATAACTCAAAAAGTTATGGACCGATTTTGATGAAATTTTCAGGATTTGTTGGAAATGTGAAAAGGAAGAACTGATTTCATTTTGGGGGTGATCCGGAAGAAATCCTGGATTCTGGATCACTTTGAAATTTTAGTTAACATTGTGGTAAATGGGGCCAAAAATTTTGTTTCTCAATATCTCGGTTAATTATTGACCAAACCCCATGAAATTTGACTCAGGGATGGACAATGCGTGGATGAGCTGAACATTCTGCCAATAGAGATACACGTAGAACACCCCCAGCATGATGTTATTGCAAATTATCAACATACATAAATATATCTTATTTTGAATACTTAGTCTGCCTACATATTTGACTTTATAGTACTTTGTGTAGACCTTTATTCCTCAAGACAATGTATTGTTTTGTTTTCTTTTGCAATTGCTTTAGATAATTCTATCAAGTCCAGCACAGAGACCATGTGAATGAGGTAATTGTAACTGTGTGTAAGAATTGTGAGTTGTCAAATGGTCCATGTTTGGAAATCATCATTTTTTGTTTATGTTTATCTGTCAGTGTTCATGAACCCTGTTAGTAAAACGTTTGTTGTTTTTCCTTCTTTAATGTAAGAAAAAACAGGAATAATATGAGGTTGCCCAGCCCTAGGCACAACAATATTTTCTAATTGATTATATTTTTATTAAAACACTCTTATGTCTAGTGTAGGAAATTGAAAGCTGCTACAAAATGAAGACTTCTTGCCATGTGCAGTTTACCTGTATCCATCTTGTGTGTGTGATCAGTAGCATCACTTTGGGCAAAATGTGGAAGTTGTATTTTGCTTTTCCCTGTTGACTCCGTGTCCCTCTGCCTGCGTTTATAACACAGGACCAAACTTGAGCAGTAAATCATATTCTGTTGCTGCAAAAACAGTGGTGCTCCTTCTCTGCTCAGGGATGCACAGCCCCGAAGGCCGGTCGCTTTTCGGGTGAAGTGTCCTCATTCAAATGTGCGTCCTTGGCCTTGAGAGGCAGCTGGCGTGTCAGTGCCAGCCAACCTTTATACGGGCTCAGGCAGACTGTATAAAAGTGATACAACATCATACAGTAAAAGTTGGCATCGATCAGCAACTTAGAACTTTACCACTGTTATGCTATATTAGATACGAGAAGATTGCAGTGTTGTAACTCACTTACCTTAGACATTCCAATGAATATCTGTAGAACAAAAACTGGAATTACACTGCAGACAGTACACACACTTGAAACCATATATATTCATTCTTGAGCAGACAACACAGCCATTACAGTGTTTATTATTCATAGGTTTCAATCTATGGCAGTAGTCATCCGTTGCTATAAAGAAATGTAAACATCTCAAATGTCTCTAACATTTAAAGTAACAGAATAATACCGGATTTAACCTGTATCAAATGTTTAAATCTAACTGAAGTCACTCAGACCAGTCACTTTTGTAGTGTAGCACTGTTATAATAAGTCACATTTTATACCGTATGTTAAGTGGGAGTCTTCTGATCATCTTTCAGTTCACAAGAGGTAATTACCAGTTCGAGCGCCGTTCCAGGGCATTTCAAGTCAGAATTGGGAAATATCCCAGATACATGTAACTGGAACACAGCCCAAGCCAGTGCACTTTTCTTTTCATTTAGAGAGGCTATATGAACAAACATATTGAATACAGTTGTTGGCAGTCTTAATATGAATGTGAGCTAATTTGATGAATGTTTTTATTGCAAAGATGTCAAAAGAAGAGAAAAATAAAACATGTATCTCTTTTGCAGTCTGGATTTAGATAAGTTCCATCTCATGAGGGCTGAAGTGTGGTGTGTAAGCAGAAGAGGCTGGCAGCTCTTGTTTGTGCAGGGCCTGATTGGATTCATCAGGGGAATCCTCCAATGGTTTAAATGTCATCTGGTCAATAAAAACGCCTGGAATCTTGTCACTTCCCATTTGCAGCGAGACAGAGGACGCTATTAAAAATGGAAACTAAAATTACCAACATGACATTTTCTCATTTACTTACTGTTGTTGCTCATGTCAATTTAGCCTCCTCTCCTCTGTGTCCTCTTGCTCTATTTTAAACAGTGTCAACCTGCACATGCTCTGTGCTCATTCATTAACTGCTCTGTGCTCATTCATTCAGTTTCACAGCAGCATGCTCATCACAACCTCAAATACACTGACATGCACTTTGCTACACTGTTTCCATGTTGTTCTTATCTTTTCTCATAGTGCACACTGCCATGAAACTCGCTCTTGTAAGCGAACTATTCACCTTATTCTTGAAGTTGCCGTGGGCGCCGCCGTAGTCATTAGGTTTGTATTAGAGCTGCTGATCTTGACAGCAAATAAGTTCTATACAGACTACAAAGCCAGGAATGATTTTCAGAGAATCGGTGCAGTGTTGACTTGTTGTTGGTGCACATGAACAGTGTAGATTTTACACAAATCAACTTAACTTATATCATATTTTAGATGCAAAACCTTTCTTAAATTCTCCACTGAAATGAATGGGATTCTCTCTTAACCAACTGCGCACAACAACAAGTGTATTTTTGATACAGATGGATCAGTCTTGTCCCTATGTCCTCTGTTGCATCTCAAACCCGACCAGATGTGATCACACAGTCAGATTACTTTATTATTATTAACAATTAACAATTGTTTACAAATTAAAATCAGAGTTTAGTGTTTAGTGCACTAATTCTGCAGAAATCTGTAATGTTTGTAAAGAGATATTTTCTTTCTTTCCTTTCCGATATGGATGGACCATGTGTGTCAATCATGAAAATGAGGAGATTGACCAGTGACAAAACTCACATCTTCATAAAGTATTGAAGAAGCAACTGTTTAGTAGCACTAGAAGCACAGAGGTTTATTACGGTCTTCCAGTTTTATTTCCAAATAAAGGTTCTTTTAACAGACCAGTGTGTTGTTTACACATACCTGAACATGTTTCAGATGCCTTCTGCATTCTTCTTCAGAAGGGTCACATGATGTTATCTACTGAGATCCAGAAAGAAGCTCACAGACAGTAAACAGGGACGAGGGGGCCTCAACATTCAAGGACTTGAGATGCTGTTTTGAAGAAGGAGAAGTCGGACTGCAGATGGCGCTATTCCCCTGCCAATGCAGGGAGGAGAATGCCGCCAAAATGTGTGTAAATCAGCTGCAAGACATATCAAGGTATGTAAACAACACACTGGTCTCTGTAGAATCTTTATTCAGTTTCTTGTATAAAACTGTGATAAAGAAATGGTTTGGGATAAATCTGCTGGGACAGGAGACATGAAAAACATCAAAACTGGGACTATCTCAGGTAAGTAGCGATGTCTGTTCACCCTAGTTTAGTAACATTTGAGGCAAAAGTGGGCAAGTCGGAGTAAGGTCGGTGTGAGCTGTGTGCACTAAAGCAGAAGAAGAGAGCTGCAGAGCTGGTAGTCTGTGTGCAAGGACACAGGGCCTGACCTCACACAGACAAGAGAGTTTTAGATGTTTTTATTATGACTCACTATACTCAGGGATCATTGAAATACAGTGTGTGAAAATATCAACTTGATATAATTTAGCACAAGTCTAATTAGTGATTATAAACAGCAGTGCCTGACATTTTCATTCATGTGTTTCTGTCTGTAATATGACTAAATTAGACCTGTATTTGCTTGAGTGTTGGTTGTAAGAATCACAGCAGAAGTGTTGCTAGGGGGTATTTCATTTGACCAAAAGTATGGAATTTGAACCCAAGTATGGGATGAATTCTTTTTGAAAATTAGGGTGTAATTTTCTTTGCTGAACAGTGCTGAATGCGTCAGGTGCATGTTTACCTTCTTGCATAGCCTTGCCTTTGGAGATGGTTGTATTAACGAGGGATCAGTGCATTACAATGTTGTCTCTTATTTTCTCTTCTTGGCACTGAGCTAATGAACAGGAAGCAAAAAGAAACTGTCTGTCTAAAGTCTATTTGGGAGATAATGTGGGGAATTAGATTGGATTTGTTGCTTCAGGACCTTTTGTATTAAACATCTGAGAATATAATACAACACAACATAAAATCAGCAGTTTCAGTTTTAGATTTTGGATAGAGATAGACATATATATATTGATATTTGCACTTTTTTAGTATCAGCGAGCAGCCTCAAATCTCCAGCATAGGATCATTAGTTTAGACTGACAGCTGCCTAAAAATATAACATAAAACTTCATTTGAGTTCTTTAACACAAAGAGGGTAATACGCAAAAAGTGACTCCACAGCTCTCTTATTAAGTTAGTAATAAAACAGGGCTGTGGTTGAGTGTGTAGTATACAGTATTTACACTGTGTAATATGGGGGAAAGAAAAGAAAGAGTAGGATGGACCAATGGAAAGACTTTTCACCTTTGAACAAGATAGAACCAGTGCTTTGACTGGTTTTTGCACACTTAGAATTAGTAATGATCCATCTGGAAGTATCTCTCTCTCAAGACTTATTCCTTCAGGGGGATCTGACAAATGGTAGAAATAAATATTTTCCTTCAAATGGGAAAACAAACCAGGACAAAGACATGTTTAGTTGGATAAATGAATGCAGATAAACAATCTAACCAGCGGACTAGATAAGAATTTGCTTGCAACTTAATGAGCAAACAACGCCACACTATATAGGCCAAGATAGAGCTTTTTTACTTAAACCCAGTTTCACCTCCAGCCAAGACAAACTGCCTGTGTAGCACTCTTTAAGACGTATTATTAGGATATCAATCATTTCGGTTATTATTCCCACTGCGTCAGAACTGGGCCAGGCCAAAGTGACAGCCACAATCAGAGGCAATAATTCAATTTGTGCCTTCATTGCTCTGGCATTTCAGCAGCCATTGTTTACAGCCCGAGTCCATGAAGCGTCACACTTCACACAAGACGTACTATTCACCTTTTTATGTAGCTCTGTGGGACTATCAAAATTTATGTTTCTATTCTGTTTGGATTTGTAACTAAAAGGAAAACATATTTAGCTACCGGGAAATGTACTTTTTTGAGATTTTATGATCTGATATTGTATTGGTATTGGTACTGGTATTGTTTCATTAATCCATTAATCCAAAGTCCATTTCTCTCTGTTTATATTCTGCCAGTTTTGTTATATCATAGTTAAAAAAGGACTTCATTTGTTTATTCTGAACATGGATCCTTATAAACAGGTTTGACATACAAGAAAGTGTATTTTCCAAATTCAGACATTATTTTAAGTTACAAAATGTGAAATACAAATCCCTACTATGCATACTATGTGTTCTTTAAGCATGGTGGTGCATGGGCATTAACTAGAATGTACTGAATATCTTTATTTTTAGTATCAAACCAAATATGACTGCTCATGACGAAAACTGGAAAGTGGAAAAAAAAAAATCACATGGGACTGAAAAACAACAATCTTTGAGCAAAGCACTAAACTAAATTAAATTTTGTTCAGAATGATAGATGACCAATGAGCTCTTTCATTTCACAAGTGTTACTGAAATAAACTAATCTGATTGCACAGACAGACATTCCTCTGTTTAAAAACTCAGAACTCATCATTCTGGACTTGGAAAACACGGTGGTGGTGGTGGTTCAGTTCCAGCTCAGATGATTGTGTGTTGATGTGTCCTTGGGCTAAACACTACAAGAACCTTCATTATGTGTGAATGTGATGTTTAAGTCATTTTAGGGGAAAAGGAGAGGAACACTGGCAGCCACATTATTCATTTCAGTAATGGCAAATTAGCAGTTTGAGAAGATGTAACTTAATTGAGACTGGATTTGGCAAGGGATACAGAGACTTACCCCACTGCTCGCTTCACTGACACCCTTCCTCCTGAACAAATTTGTTGTGAATAATGTAGCCAATAATGAAAAGCTTTTAAACTGATTTTTTCACTCGTGGATTATAGAAAATTGTACAATCTCCTGTTACTAAAGAGATTGTAAAATGCCAATACTTAATCTGATCATTTCTTTCTATTAAATTGTACCAAACACTGAAGCAAAGTAAGAAATGTTTCTGTTTTAGATTGTTTTCTTGGCTTGGACTGAAATTTGTTCTGTCAATTTTGTCAAAGAGAAACACAGGCACATAACTGACAGCTCTAATGTTATGGCCTTCAATTGAAAATCAACAAAGCTCTCCAGTCACCAGGACAGCCCGCAATCTGCATTATTTTTCAACAATGAGCAGCTTACTCCTACACCAAGGACTCAAATCTGAAAATTGGACCTATTATAATCATTTTGGGCCATTTTAAGAGTTTTAATAACACAATAAATGTTTTCAGGCATAACGGGTTACTTGAAATGGAATACATCGGAAAGAACCAATGGAGAATATGAAATCACAATACCAAAATGTCACTCATTATGCACAGTCTGCTACCTTCAAAAAGCTGTTGTTTCCAGATCTCTTGTGACTTTGTGGCACCATGGATTTTCTTTTCAAATCCAAAATAATCAACAAGTTTGTTTATTTTAATATCTGAATGAAGCACAAACTTTGCCAATGATGCTATGCAAACAAAGTAAAAGTTAGAACAGAAATCTGACTACAAACTTTATTAATGTATGAGGGAAATTATCTGGACACAGTTGTTCAAAGAATACTCTAAACACTATTTTAAAGGTTGTGTTTTGTTTCATTCACACATGTTAACACACAAACCCTGCATATTTAGACTGAGTTCTTGTCTCAGACAGAAAACACTCTGTTCCACTCTTGTAATGTCATGTGGGAGTACAAGAAGTGCTCCATTGTGATTTTAAACTTGACACACCTTCACTAGAATCATTTGGATAATTTCAGCCCTAGAATTGTCAATATCTACTGAACTAAAGCGAAAAGGTAGTATATAGTAGGGTTAGAGTATGGCTTCATGATATCACAAGGTGGAACAGACAGACAGACTAATTACAAAGGATTACTCAAATGTAGGGGTGTAACAATACACAAAAATCACAGTTCGGTACATACCTCAGATTTGAGGTCACGGTTCGGTACAGTATGGGAACAAAATGGAAAACCATGTGATTGTTGTTTATTTGTATGTTTATTAAACCGATAATTTTTTTTAACATTATACACATGGGGAAAATAAAATAAATGAAAAGTGCTGTTTGGTAACACTAATAAGTTAAATTAAATATTCTCAAATAAGCAACAAATGTATGAAATATTAAACAATAAATTCCTTGTAAACAGTAAACAAAACTTTTCAAAAAGTAAAGCTCAGCACTAACAGTTCCAGCATGAACTTTTATTCAATCTTCATATTTTTGGTCAGAAAAACAAAACTTGTCCACAGTGTTTGCAGTAAGTGCAGATCTGCTGACATTTGCAATGGGGGGGTGAGGAGATTCTGTGCCAGCGAAAGGCGAAAGTGAGGACTTGGGCACGACGACCATAGTTTTGGGAGGATTCACGTGGTTCGGAAGGACATAGGCTACGTTCAGACTGCAGCCTGAAGTGACCCAAATCCGATTTTTTGGCCCCTATGTGACCTGTATCTGATCTTTTAATGACAGTCTGAACGACATAGATCCGATTTTTTCAAATGCGACCCAGGTCACTTGGATATGTGCTCCTGAAATATCCGATCTTTTGACATGTGACTTCAGTCTGAACGGCCAAAGCGCATTCATCCACCTACACGTTATCAACAAGCCACAAACGTCACTATTCTGCGCTGAAGTAGGTGAAAATTGTTAATGAACTCCGTGTCACAAGCAAAGCACATCACCACTCACCACTCTTGGCTACGTCTCCGCATCCACACGTTCCTTTCAACGGTTGTCGCTGCCGCTGTCCCACAAAACGTCACGGTCAGAAACCTCATCCTTCTCCTTCTCAATCTCCTCCTTAAAACAAGTAGGTTGTTCATGTTCGGGCTTCGGTACAAGAGAAACTTTAAAATCACCAGGTGCTCAATGCTCGCGTCCATGTTTGGACAACTTCCGTAAACACAGAGCACGCTCGCTGCGGTTGACGTCGTCGTGTCTCTAGTGCACATGTGGGACACTTTCGGGCCGTTTAATGTTCACACTGGAGATCACATACAAGTCGATTTAAATGGAAATGTGAACGACCTCGCAAAAACATCGGATTTCACAAAAAAATCGGAATTGAGCGTTAAGCCCCGCAGTCTGAACGTAGCCACAGTCAAGGAGGGGGGCAGTTGTTGTCAAGGCCACCCTAACTATAAAGCACTGCGGGAAACACTGCCACCTCAATCACGGATGAGGTCCCATGTGAATGTTAAAGGGCCGAGCCTTCCATGTAGCTGCATACGTAGCGGCGAAATGTAAACACACACAAATTGCGCAAACTCACTCGTGCCCAGTCCTGCACCGGACCAAACCGTCACGAACGAATACATGTACCGTTACACCCCTACTCAAAGAAAACACAACTCCAGGTATGTTTTTGATGAGGAAACAGCATTATAACATATATCTAAAAATCTAAAAATAGTTATAGTAGTAGCAGTAGTAATAACATAATGGCATGACTTAAAGCTCACAAGAGTCAAAAAGATGAACATTTGTGTGGACAAAATGTATAAATATGTTAAACAGCTCATAAAACACATCCTCATGTCTTCATTCATGACTGTCTCATGCACAGTGCACAACAGGCGGTAACCAAGCTGCACTGCTACTATCACTTTTTAATGAACTTCACATTGTATGCAAAGAGAATAATTGGACTCTTCCTGAAATAAGCCTTACCATAATGTATTCACCATTCTCCTATAAAACATTAAGGATATGCTAATCAAGGACACTCATAACCAGCTCATTGTTGGCTATAATAAAAATTGCATAAAGCTAAGAATGAAGGAAATTCTAGCATCACTCAGCCCAGTGATCCCAGTCATTTTCAAATTAATGTTAAAATTGTTATAAACCACTAGACCAAATATGTTTTTTCAAATAAGGATCAACATTAACTAGACACAGTGAAGATTTAATTGTGAACAGTGTTTCTTTGATTGTCGTGCTCAGATCTGGAGCTGGTTTCAGTGATTGTTTGATTTGTAAATCCTGGAGGAGCATGCAACAGCTCTGACAGTTTGTGAAATCATGTTTTATAATGAACAGCCCATCACTCTGCCTTGCCGAGCTTAAAGAATGAGACCCCTGTGATAAAGTGGCTCTGTACACCTCTATTTATCTATCTATCAGAGGAGAGTGGAGCAGTAGTGACATGAATTCCAGACAATAAAGGCTACAACTTATACTTATTAAGCTATTTAAATTTTGTCTTGATGTATTGTTCGATTGTAGATCAAAATTTAAACACAATTTTTCTTTTGGAATTTTACTTTAATGAGAAATGAGAGTGCGCCACTGTCTTTTCGATGTAAAATGATGGCTTAAATATGTAAGATTCTTTCCACCTCCTAATCAAGCCAAATCAAGGCAAGTTATATAGATTATGTAAAAACATCCCTTGACCCATAACTTTGGAGAAATTCAATTAGAAAAAAAGAATACATTCTTTTGAGCCATGTGCTTTTTAACGGTAATTCACAGGTCTTTCACAGAGACAAGTCAAAGATTAAACTTTCAATTGAAAATCTTAAAACTGGAAATTTGCACTTTGTGGCACCAACCTTGAAGATGTCCAGCTGCAGTTTCAAGGGATTAGAAAGAAAGTGAAAAAAAATTGATGCACAAAGTAGTGAAGGCAGCACTTTCTGCCTAAATCATTATTGAAGGATCAAAAATAGATGAAGAAAAGTGTGCTTTGGATTTAAGTGTAACATTCTGGGGAATTTTCTCCTCACAAAATCTGATCAATCAGCATTTCAGGAAGAAATGACTTAATAGGTCCATAAATTCATACTTTATGTCAATAACTTTCAATGTTGCTGTAAAAAAAAAAAAGGAAGCTATCATAGTACAATCTAGTCTGATTCATCAAAAGGTTTCACTTCGTGGAAACCGTCTGACCTCGCAGCATTAGGATTTGTTCGTTCAACAGTAGGTGGGTACTTTTTTATTTAACCAATCACTGCTATTTGATCGTGACGTATGTAACGCGCCACTAATGGGGCTAACTGGTATATTAAGGTTTTCCCAAATCCTGTAAGAAGAAGGATAATAACTTCTTTCCCCTTGATAAAATTCACCAAGCATCCTCTTTGTTGCGGCTTTAAATCCTCGATTCCGGGAATCATTGCCAACACAGAATGTATGGCTTCATCTACATCCATCTTCGCTTTGTTTACTGTTGTGCCGTATCATAAAAAGGGACCCAGTCATGGCTTCACAGCTCTTCATTGATTGGCCCGTGCACAGTCTACAACTTCTGGGGTTCTTGAAAACCATTTAGTGTATTTCGATTCCTGACCTGAAGAAATGAAATTGAGTAAAGGCAATAGGTGGCGCCAGCCTGGCTAAGTACACTCCAGATTTTCTGTTTCTCCCTTATATCCCTTCTCCCATCCTCATCTCACCCACTTACCTTATTTGAAACTGGCTGGACGTGACCATGGCTCCTCCTCCCACTCCCGGGCTGGCGTCAGTTAACCTGCATGGTGAACATTTGCTCTGAGTTTTTTGTAATCTATCCAAGTGTTTTTGCATTTATACTTGTTTCATCTTTCTCTCCAGCTCGTCTGCCAGCACTTCTTCTTCCAGCTCCAGCCCTTACAAATCTGCTGAATCAAAACACATGCTGCTCTTGAACCTGCCTTCAACCAATAGTTAAACCTTCACCTGCTTTTGGGTCTTCTCCCTTGAGTTGAGTAGTAGCCATATTGTATTTTAGACATAATCTACATGGTGCATTTTGCAGTGAAGAACCAGACAGAGCAGTCTGATTCAGCTTTTTCATTAAACATGTTTTGAAGAGGAGCTGGAGCGAAGGCCGAGACATGATTAAGATTTAAAAGAAAGACAAAAGAGTTCATCTGTGAGGCCGTAAATAAGGCTGTTACATCAACCAGACCCAGACCACTTTATCAAGGGCTGGATCTGCTCTCTGAATGCCCAATGTTTTGTTTGGTTTTGTCTCAGTGAATATTTCTCATTCAGGATTCAAAGCATCTATTTGTCTGGACTGTTTTTGTGATTAGATGGATGAGCACTATAATTAAAAAGCAACACTGCAGTACAACAAAATGCCATTAGACAAACGATTATGTCTCAAATATTGTCTAACCTCTTCAAGGACAAAGAAGGATGTATTAAAAGTAAAGATCAAAAGAATTCCTGTCAACTTTAAGAAGAACGTGAGATTGTTGAGAATAAAATAAAAGCTTGAAGATTTAAAGTGCCCATATTCCATTATTTTCTGATCTATGCTCCTCATCACAAACACTGCAGTTGTGTTTTGAGTCATCCACACATTTTAAACACACAAACGCTGTATAGAATTTTTCTCTCAAACTGAGTGTAAACGCCATACACCATCACTAGAATCATTTGGATGATTTCAGCCCTGAAATTGCAAATCTCTACTGAACTAAAGGTAAAAGGAGCTGTTAACATGAAAACTACTGCTTCATGACATCACAAGTAGTGTTTTCAGGCCGACAAAGAACTGTGCCAGTGCAGGTTCTCGCACCTAATCTTGAACCGACAGATGTTCCCGTTGGGAACCAAATAAATTTGTTTTTTCCAAGCAAACCGTGACGACACAGTAGACGTCAGCAGGTTCATCCAAGTCACAGACGGTAAAATAAACAAACAAAGAAACTGTGTGTGTGGAAAATGGTGGAGAAATCAAGTGACAAAAAGATTGTGCAGTGGTCAGCAGAGGAGAACAAATATTTGCTATATCTGTGTTTGCCTGGTAAGGTTACATCTGTGGATTCAGCGTCGCTGCCGCCTTCTCCACAGCAGATGTTGTAGCAGAGCTCGGTGCAGATAAATAATAATTTGTATGAGTACAAATGCTCGCTGGTGTCGATGATGAGATCCATGATTGTTATTTTCCTTGCTGTCACATCCGCTTTCGTATGGCCTTGTTTTTATTTGCAAGTTCACATCCTCTGTCAGTGACACATCACTTAAATGGTTTGAATGCAGGTTTCTCACCAGTAAACACTTTGGTTCCCAGTGTAACTGGTGAACTGGCACCTTTCTAGTCGGCCTGAAAACAGCTAAGGTGGAGCAGAGCAGTTTGAGTTTGAGATGTATACAGTCCAATAATGCAGGATTACTCAAACGTGTGAAACAAAACACAAATCCAGGTATGTTTTTGAGGAAGAAACAACATTCTAACATGGCTAAAAGAGCAATTTTGTGTAATATGGGACCTTTAATATTTTTCCACCACATTTTTTTTGTTCAAAAGACATATATGCCTGTGTACCTGCAGATCTGTGTTTTTATTCTTGTTATTATATGAAATGTTATTATATATGTTATTATAACTAACTGTAACATTTTTTGATTTGTTTTTCAAAAGTAAAGTGCAATAAAAATAAAATCTCTCTCTCTCTCTCTCTCAAATAAAAGCAGAAGAATGTTTGTATTGCTGAATGTTTACCCTCAAACTGAAAGGATATTAAAACTAACCTTCAACTCATAGTTTAATATTTCTAAATATATGGCTCAGATTTGATCAATCCATACTTGATGGAGAAATTGCAGTACCAAGACACTGCCAGCTCAGTCCTTGTACACTGTCAGAGGTTATAATACTCAAGTGAAGCATAGTCAGGCATCAACAGACAATAAAATACAGTGTGTTGAGCGTTCAAGTCTCTGGCTCCTGTACCGATCGTGAATACCCCTCACCTGCACTGAACATCTAGTCTCATGCCTTTTTTTTAACACTTGGGCTACTTTAATTTATGCTGAAACAATACTGATTTAACCTTGGATCCCACCTCATGGTTAGTTGAGTTTTGAAATAAATTACATTTTATATAATTAGAAGAAGAATTAACTTTGGCTCAATTGTTTTGGAGTTTAGGGACAGGCCACCTGACAATGAAGTTCTCGCCCACATGAAGTTACTTTATTCATTTCATTTATTAACCACCCCTGTGCCCATGAGCTATTTTTATTTCAGACGAAGGAGCCATAAAACTCCCACTCATATATTTGTTTATTACCCGTCCTTGACCTTGGACAGACCTCCTTTGACTCAACCTAAATGTATCAAACCTGTATCATGTTTTTACCAGCAGAAATCCTCCAGAAAAGCATTTTAAAGTGCACATAGGAGCTACATGACCCAGATGTGAAGGTTGAACCCCAGAGGATTGCAGCAAACAGTAATATAGCAGACAGTGTCAGGCCTCGACCCCATTCCTGTGCTGTAAACAAAGGTAAACAAGGTACTGCTGTGGGTGCAGTGATACAGTTTTTACTTACTGGGGTATTCATTGTTAACATCTAACATATTTACCATATTTTTCAGACTATAAGTCACATTTTTTTCATGGTTTGGGTGACTTATATATATAATATATATTCAAATGTTCACTCTGACGCCGTGAGAGGCCGCTCTAGCTTGTGTGCCAGTATCTGCTACTATTACACATGTCTTCTGCAGAAAGAGCTGCTGTCCTGCTGCAAGTAGTGAAATATGCAGCCTAAAATGGTAATCCAGCAGCAGAAAGAAAGTTTAAAGGGAGCGAGAAACTTGTGAGGGACTGGCGGAAAGTGGGGATGGAGATCACAGCTTCACAGTAACCGGGCAGGTGCAACATGCAACGTTCCTGGAAGTCACTGGATGGATCAACAAAGCCTGGACTTCAGTGACAACCAAAACCATCCTATCGGTATTCACAAAGGCCGGAATAATTCTAATGGGATGCTGAGTCTGATGACAGCTACGCAGAAGAGGAAACAGCCTTCTGTTTACCTCTGAAGGTCGTGGAGTTGCTCAGAAGTGACATAGAGGAAGAAGAATTCAATGAATTTAGTGATTTGGCGTGAGATGGAGAGTTTGGTAAACTTGTTCTGTTATGTTGTTTATGCTATAGTTATCTGAACAACTGTTCATATGTGACATTAGCAGCCTGTTGTTCTCTGTTCTATTATTATTACTATAACTTGCCTTTCAAGATGTTGGTTCCTGGTCTCAGATTTTATAACATAAATTTCCCCCTAAAAGTGCGACTAATAGTCTCTTGCAACTTATATGTTTTTTCTTCTTCATTATGCATATTTTGGATGGTGCAATTTATACTCCAGAACAACTTACAGTCCAAAAAATACAGTAGTTGCCTTTGTCCCCGTGCTAAACTCTACCCCTTCAGAGTGTTAATGGTAAGAAGGGTTTAAATAGTACTCGCCTGTGATCACAAAATGACTCATGCTTGGATGACATAAAACATCTTTAGGCATGTTCTTAATAAGAGAACAACATCATATAATATAACATGGTAGAAAACTCCAGAAAGTTGATTTTGCATAATACCCCCTTTAAAACAGACCTCTCCACTTCAGTTAGAGTGACACTTCTTGCTGAAACGGCATTGCCCTTAAGCCCTTGCCTGATGGGAAGTGTTGGTAGTGAGTGATTGCTGATGAATTGCAGTATCTCAAGATAAGTCTCAGAATGAATAATATTGTGGACTGTGGACAATAGATTAATATGCTTAAATGCATCTTTTATGTTGCAGGAACACAATACACTTCTGTGGAGACAAAAAGAAACAAATATGAACTCTTTGGGATGTGACAACTTTGATAACACTAAGCCAGCGGTTCTCAAACTTTACCACCAAGTATCTCCTAATAAATATTTGACCTTTATCACCAGAACTAAACCTGATCTAAAGCAGAACTACTCTTGACTAAATTAGGTCTACAATAGGCTCTATTCATGCTTATGTCACAAACCAGGAAGATGTTTGGAAAGATGCAATTACAACTTCCAGTGTAGTTACCGACAATAGGCTTGCGTGGCATGGATCTATTAAACTCGACATTGATAAACCCATTGATCAGTGGTAAAATGAAGACTGCATACATTTGTGCAGTTTGAAATCATCTTGAATTTGGCGTCTCTTCTCATCGCATGTACCCAGTGCTCTCGGAGTTGTGCGTCAGTGGGGAAATGATGAAAATTAAGATTTGGTTGTAATTGTTGGTTAGCCGAACATAACAGAACGCTACAATGACATTTCGATGAAGAAAACCGAGTCTGGGAAGCTGTAATTGCATATTTTCAAGCGTCTTCCTGGTTTGTGACATATGCATGACTAAAGCCAATAAAACTACACAACTTTTATACTAATTCTAGACATGAAGTAACAATAGGATGTCAAAATGAGGATTAAAGTGACTCTAAATTCAGCAAATTGCACACGTAACACAGTTTGGCTGCATTCAGACTGCAGCCTGAAGTGACCCAAATCCGATTTTTTGGCCCCTATGTGACCTGTATCTGATCTTTTAATGACAGTCTGAACGACACAGATCCAATTTTTTCCAATGCAAAGCAGGCCACTTTGATATGTGGTCCTGAAACCGATACATATTCAATCTTTTGAAATGCGACTTCAGTCTGAACGGCCAAAGCGCATTCATCCGACCTACACGTTATCAACAAGCCACAAACGTCACTATTCTGCGCTGAAGTAGGTGAAAATTGTTAATGAACTCTGTGTCACTGAAGCGAAGCACATCACCACTCACCACTCTTGGCTACGTCTGCGCATCCACACGTCTCTTTAATTATTGTAATTACAGAACACATTTTCAATATTACTTCAAAATACTTCACTTTCTACTTCAAAATGATTAAACCCAACGCACTCGAATTACCAGGAAAAACTGTCTTAATATTTGTAATAATATAGAAAAAGGGCTACAGTACAGTACAGCAGTCCAATTATCCTTCATTATCCCAGTTAGCATGACATTTTCACTTTCACTTGCAGTACACTTACATTTGGATACGCTTTCACGCTTAAAAGAACTACACGGGCATAAAGGTGCTCATGCTTCAGAATCAGCATGACTCACTCTTACAATCCTTCAGACCTTTACGACTTTATGACTGAAAGGTTTTCACTCCGTACTCTTCTCTCGTTTAATGTCTCTCTTTTTAATTTCATGATGATTATTTAAGTTTTGATTTGTTATGTATTTCTTATTCTGTAAAGCACTTGGAATTACTTTGTGTACGAATTGTGCTATACAAATAAACTTGCCTTGCCTTTACCGCCTTTACAATACCGCCTTAAGACCATCGCACCTGCCCTTTGTATTTAGAGACATGCTGCGTAATAAGTCCCTGTGGCAATGTTCATATTACATTTCATATAAAAGCACGAACATGGAATCTCTCCAAAACCAAGGACCGCAAGAGACTATCACGCCTGCCAAGAGCTCAGAGACACCAGTAGACAGTGAAGCATTCATTTCCACACAAGTCCCACTCGATTTGAGCATGGAGTTATGTTTTTTTTTTTCCTGGAGTCATTGTGAAGAAATGGATGTGCGTTCCGCTGACTGAGAGAAAAGAGAGGAAGCCCCCCCACTGCCCGAGGAGGAGACAGGGCAACAGAGCTGAAATTAGCACCACTGGTAATTAATACTGAGTAAATGATCATGGGAAGCTGATGCAAATACTGTGGGTTTGAATGGGACATGGGAGACAGTTATATTTTTATATCACTGAATTCTAGTTAACATTGTTGCACATTTTAAATGAAGCTTAGATGTCCTGATACTAACATGTCAAACTTTATTTTGATACAGATACTGAGTTTTTTGAGTGATTTTAGACAGACTGTTTTTTGTGGTGGTCATCTAATTCTGATAAAGCTTAAATTTTGTTTTGATACTAGTTTAGTTAGTAATGAATAGTATCTGAGTCCTAGTTTATATCTGGGTAGTTCCAGTTTTTGTCCTAGTTTGGTCATAATTTTAATATGTCATGTGAAAGCAGCCCTAGGGATTTGCTTTTGGCACAATAATTCACCAGAGAAGTTACATAATGTACATACCATATTTTTTGGACTATAAGTCACGCTTTTTTTTCATGGTTTGGGTAGTCCTGCGACTTCTACTCTGGTGTGACTTATATATTAAAATTTTCAGACTGACAGCCGTGAGAGGGCACTCTAGGCTTGTGTACCAGTTTCCTGTGCATGTCCCCTGCAGAAAAAGCCTCCGTCCTGCTGCAAATAGTGAAATATACAGCCTAAAACGGTAATCGAGCAGCAGAAGGAAAGTTCGGAGTGAGTGAGAAACTTTTGAGGGACTGGTGGAAAGCGAGAATGACAAACACAGCTTCACAGCAACTGGGAGGGTGTGCCATGCAACTTTCCTGGAAGTGACAGGATGACAAAGCATGGACTTCAGTGACCACCAAAGTTGCATGGAATTGTTCAGAAGTGACACCGAGGATGAAGACTTCAATGGATTTAGTGATTTGGGGTGAGATCAAGAGTTTGGTAAACTTATGTTCTGTTGTTTATGCTATAGTTATCTGAATAATTATTAATATGTTACATTAACATATTATCGCCTATTCAGCCTGTTGTTCTCTGTTCTATTGTTATTACCATAACTTTCCTTTCAAGATAAAATATCACTTCCTGGTCCCTGATTTTATAAAATTAATTTCCTCTAAAAAGTGCGACAAATATGTGTTTTTTTCTTCTTCATTACGCATTTTTTGGTTGGTGCAACTTATACTCCGGAGTGACTTATAGTCCGAAAAATATGATATATAAGTCCTCTGGTGAAGGGTATGACACCAGATTGCCTGGAGTGTTTCAGAGTGTTCCCATTAACACACAACCATGGAAACTCAACCTCACTGACAGATAAAAGCTTTAGAGGTCCTATATTACACAAAATTGACTCTTTTGAGCTTTTACCCATGTTAGAGTGTTGTTACCTCATCAAAAACATACCTGGAGTTGAGTTTTGTTTCAGTCATACATGTTTCAGTAATCCTGCATAATTAGTCTGTCTACATCTCAAAAGCTCCAAATGCTCCGTTCCACCTGGTGATGTCATGAAGCTGTAGGTTTCAAGTTAACAGCTCCTTTTACCTTAGTTCAGTAGCTTTAATTCAGTGGAGATTGGCAGTTCCTGGGCTGAAATCATCCATACAATTCTAGTGAAAGTGTAGTGAAGCACTTCCTGTATTACCACATGAAATCACAAGGTGTAAGAGGGAGGAACAGGATGTGAAAACAACATTATAACATAGATCAGAAAATAACTCAGTGTGGGCCCTTCAAGAAATCTCTGCCATTTCATTAAATTAACAGAAAAATCCCGACAACTACTTCCACAGTTTTACTCATAATTTCTCTAATAAAAACACAAATTTATATAAAAACACCCTGAAACATTTTGGCAAAACGAAAGCCAGATCAGAAGTATTCGTCTTTTGTAGGAGCTGGGACATGATGTGGAACAAGACTTTGAAGTGCAGTATCCCAGTCGTCAAAACAGCAGAGCCAGAGGGATACTAGAAGCAGTACTTCTTGAATATTGAAAAGAGAAGATTGAAATGGGGATGAGCATTTGTATGACGCATGGCCTGTCTATATTTAACACCATTCACATAACAGGATGGATGAGAGTGTCTGGGATAGCTGCTATAATGCTAAAATTGTTAGGCTAAGAGCTCCAGTAGCTTCATATAGTCGCCTAGTGGTCAATTATAAAAGCCATCAGGATTTGTCTTCATCTGATCTAGTTTCAATGCGTCCTCCAGCCTTGCGTTTTCAGTGAGAGGGATTTTATCATGGGTCCCTTTGCATATTTATAGAGGTGCTCAAATACAGTGGAATTAATAGTCACCGGCGTAAGGTAGAAATATGAACCCTCGCTGAAAAGGTGATGACGGAGACAGCTTCGGTCTTTCATGTCATTTTTTTTCTCTCGGGTGTCATTTCGCCGCATGTACGTTTTCAGATCACCACAATGAACCGGGTAAAATGGGATAAACGGATTTCACGTGGAAGGCGTTCATGATACGTCTCTCCAGGTTGACGAAGTGGCTGCAAAGATCTTGAAAAAAGTAACACATAGAAATGCAATGCAATTTCTGTCGTATGTACGGGATCACTTCAGCGGAAAGAAATGAATTGAGGTGTTTTGTTAAAGTTATACGACTGTAAAATGAAGAAGACTGGAAAGCTTTGGTTCAAGGTCATTTTGGGAACATTCTTTGATTAAATTGTCATTTTGTTTTGTAGACTCTTAATGTAATTTTTTATATTTTTTTTAAGGACAAGAAAATTAAAGTACTAAAACTATCACTGTAAAATATTTGTCCTTAAGTGAAATATTATCAATAGACCAAAATTTGAACATAGCAGAAACAAAACAGCATGGTTGGGTTAAAAAGAAAGAAAAAAAAGAACCTAAAATGTTGTATCAGTTTAATAGCAACAGATCTGAACATGTGAGCTTCTGGTTAGTGGGCAAAAATATACTGTCCCACCACAGCTCTACATTCTTGGGCATATATAAGAACACTGTATTTTTGTTGGAGACAGTCCAGTGGTGAGGTGTGTTTTTTACACAAAATAATGACTCAGACACAGCAGAGAGCCTATCACAGGGACTGCCACACTGACCCTCTCCGCTAATTAAAAGTTGTGCATCATGAGAAACATCCTGGGATTTCCTGTGTTGAACCATGACCTCTCTGCATGAACTAAAAGGTTTTATGTTATTAAAAGGACACTGTAACTTTTCTGGTGCTTGTCATCATGGAGATGGTCCTGATATCCTGGAATGAGCCCCTGTAAGATATTTAACTTGATTATATCCATGGAGACAGACAAATAACATCATCAGGTAAAGTTACAGGTCAGATCAGCGGAGAGATGACCCCACTCTCGGTAGTTGTGCATGTTCAAAAGTAATACTTGGGTGACCTCTGGGTTCAGAAATACCTGTGTTTTTATGAAAGAATATGCCCTGAAAAAATGGATTGGCAGTGGCGTAGCGGAGTGTGCACAAGGCCCCGGTGCAAGTCTGGCGTTGGGCCCCCTCCCCTTCCTCCAAGCCACACCAACTCGACCCCTGTGCAACAAACATAAATCCATATAGTATAATTTGCAGTTGTGCACGCGTTGTTTAAATTGACAGTCATTTATACTGAGTCTGTACTGGGAAGGGCTGACAATCCTAACCCGTGATGGGCCCTCAAAGTGCTGTGGGCTCCAGTGCGTCAAACCGGCTGTACTGTCGAATGCTACGCTGTTGCACATTGGCATTCGTTAGGCCATAATAAAGGATTTTTTATATCTCAGCCGAATGCCTTGGTTTCTCTTAACTCACCCACATACAACACTGAAGGGTATTTGAACTTGGATGCATGCTTTGTTAAGGTATTTTTTGAGTAATAAAAACACACTTACTGTGAAACAAAAAAGTACCGGCAGATAGAAAATACGCTGCAAACAGGGCAACCTTGAACCAGTAGTTTGGACTGAAGCAGTTTCAGCCAAATTAACTCATTTGTCATTTTTTAACATCACCAGTTGAAGTTTAATAAAAGCCAATTAACTAAAAGGTGAATTAGCATTTTCTGTGTTAACATGTCAGAGTACAATCCTGCTGTGTGAGGAGACCAACAACAGGTGTCCACATGAAGAGAGTGTTTTATGTGGATCAAATATGTGAAAATTCATCTAATTTGCTCATTTTCCAAAGTGGACTGTTTAATAATGGTCATAAGCACTGTCAAAAATGACATTGGCTCCTTTATGAAAGTCAGAGAATATTTTAATAATTCTCCTCTTTCATTTAGAAAATAAGCCAAGGAACCAGTTAACACAGAAATGACCCACTTAACACAAAACCTACAGACTCTAAAATGGGCAGTGAGCTTTTTAATGCCTGTGTCCAACTCGTCTCAGCTGTGCATCTTGGGATGAGTTTCAAAGACCATCATTTATTTAAGGTTCAATTAAAATGCATAATTTATGTTAAGAAATGCATCCAACATGAAGAGCAAAATGTGTTTCAACTTGTGAATGAGCCAAACTATCATGAATAAGCCATTCATTATCGAAACAAAATTTAATATTTGGCAGATTATCTGTCCCTGTCCATCTTTCATGTCACTCTTACTATCTTTGTCAATATTCATATAAAATTAATTATCCTTTTTACAGTGTTGGCAATTTATATGGTATCAGATTATTGTATTACAGCAAAACTATGTAAACTATATATAAAAAACACAATCCATTATTCTACACTTTATAACAACTACACTTTTAATATGAACAAATAGTTTATTAAGAATGATTCAGAAGCTGGAGACAAACACATAGGAAATAGTGTGAGTTTTTTTGTTGCAGCAGCGTCACCAATCCACACTGTATTCATATAAACAGACAAGTGAGGATCTACTCTTGCCTTTTTCTCACTTTTTATTTGTTTTAAATGGACAGTTCGGAATTTTGGACACAGGGCCTCACTTCCTAGTGAGCCAGAGTGTTGGAGACATGTGGAGAAACTTTTTTAAATATTCCATCCCATCCTTGTATTTGCAGAGGTCGCTGGTGCTAGTCTAGTGCATGTCAATGGCCATAGTTATCCTGCCACTAAAAAGAGTCTTACCCACTCCACAAAACACCCGAAGCAAATCTATGGTTACGCCAGACTGTCGATGTAAATGTCTGTGGTGACAGAATAATGTTTGAAATAAAACTAACCTTGCATCACATGAATCGTCACATGTTGAGGGACTATTTCTTCATATATCAGTCCGCCGCTGCCGAGCTTTCTATCAGGAAGTACAACTCACTGCTGCTGCTCAGACAGACATAAATCCTTTAAATGCAAGGCTGGTTTTACTTCTACAATTATTCTATCAACACAGACATTTACATCGACAGTCTAGCGTAATAATAGTTTTGCTTTGGGTGCTTTGTGGAGTGGGTAAGACTGTTTTTAGTGGCAGGATAACTATGGCCATTGACATGCACTAGCCTAGCACCAGCGACCTCTGTAAATACAGGGACTGGATGGAATATTTAAAAAAGTGTCTCCACATGAATTAGGTTCTATGTCCAAAATTCCCAAACTGTCCCTTTAAACAGAGCTTCAAACTGGATTATTAGCAATGTTTTGGGGCCTGGGTGTCATGGATTTGCAGAGAAAATACTCAGCTTTTAGATATAAACTTCAATGTTAACTGAACTTGAGTGAGTAATAAATTAATCATTTTCCCTTTTGGTATTTCTCTTGCGTCTCCTCTGTCATTCTCTGTGCCCCTGACACTGTTTTATTGACTGCTGCAGAGGTGGTGATGTCTTGTGACTACAATATGACAGCTCAGACTCGCACTCGCACCACACTTGCAGCGGATTAAAAATTACATGCGAAGATCCAAAGTCATGGACAAGCAAATTGGGTCCTAAATCGGGCTAATGATCATGTAGTGCGTAGTGAGCTTAACCCTAACTCCTAAGTAGTTACTAAGCCTGAATCATTCTAAATAACTTAGTTTTTATTACGAATTAAATCTTTCCCCAAGCTATATTAAGGCCAATTAAGCTATAGTTATTATAAAATGGTAGCTATTTCTTCTTCATCTTCATCATCCCCACTGTTTACACCAAACATAATTATCGCTCTATTTTAAGTTTATGTTGACGCTGGTTCATTGGCTCAGAGAAGTGTATGTCTTTAGTGAGAGTGAGAAGTGAAACAAATCATTTTAAGGACTCATTATAAAGTCTACGGTGGCTTTGTGAGTTCCAGCTGGTACTGCATGTGCCAGACGAAGAGCGAGTGTGGAGTTCTGATAGACGGCAATAAAAACCTGATGGAGTCATGCTATAACTCTGTTTGTGTCCATGGATTTATCTGGGATGGATATTAGGAGGCAATAAAACCATCAGCCTCTCTCAATGTGGCTTTATTTATGCTTTGTTATAGGCTAATTAATTTATTGCATGGGAATTTAACAGCTCAACAGATATAAATCTAAAGGTAAAATGAGGACCAAATATATAAGTGGTATAACATTACAGTTCATTTTTAAATTTTTTATTTTTTTTTCTGTTAGGGTAGTTAAATGTTATTCACAAGTGACAGTGAGCTTTAAGCCATGAATGTTGTTATCTCCTCACATGTTTGAATAACCCTTTATTATCACTTTGTGTATGTTATCCAGAGCTCAAAATTTTCTGTTCCACCTTGTGATGTCATGAAGTGGTAGTTACGTTTTACCTTTAATTCAGAGATGGGCAATTCCAGGGCTGAAAAGACCAAATTGATTCTACTGAATGTGTATGGAGATTACGAACAGTGTTGCATTTCCTGTACTACCACATGACATCACAAGGTGGAGCGGAGTGTTTTTTTTTTGTTTGAGTGAACAACTCACAAATGAAAAAGTAGCTGTAGTGCAATACAGATATTCAAAGGTATTCCGAATACGTATTCTCTCTACATGTATTCAGTTACTTACCAACACCACACCCACCTATCCCAAGTTTGAATGAGATTTGTGAGTGGGTGGTTTGAGAGGTCTCTCTGGTAACCACAGCAACTAGGGCAGTTGAGGTCATCTATGAGTTTTGAATGGTCCTCAAAATGTCACCTATAACAGGAAGCTGAAACCACTATCACCACTTAGCATGGACAGTAGGGGTGTAACAGTACACGTATTTGTGTCAAACCATTTCGGTATGGGACGTTTGGTTCGGTGCAGGGCTGTGCACAAGTGAGTTTATGAAAATTGTGTGTGTTTACATTCCGCTACTACATGTGCAGCTACACGGAAGGGAACTCATCTGTGATTGGCAGTGCTTTATAGTTAGGGCGGTCGCCTTGACAACAATTCCCCCCGCCTTGACTACATCCCACTGAACCATGTGAATCCTTGTGAGACTATGATTGTCGCGATCTGGTCCTCACTTTTGAGTTTTACCGGCATGAACCCCCCCATACCCCCTCATACTTGTGACCTCTGTCCAAGGCAAAAGGGTATTGTCACCCGCTGAGGACATTGCAACTGCCAGCAGACCTGCACTTACTGCAGACAATGTGGACAAGTTAGTTTTTCTGGCCAAAAATATGAAGATTGAGTAAAACTTCATGCTGGAACTGTTAGTGCTGTGCTTTGCTTTTTGAAAGGTTTTGTTTACTTTTTACAAGGAATTTATTATTTTTAAAAAAATATATATTTCATACATTTGTTGCTTATTTCAGAATATTTTATTTAACTTATTACTATTACCAAGTAGTACTTTGCATTTTCTCCCTAAATGGTTTTGCATTTTGTTCCCATACTGTACCGAAAATGAACAAAACTGTGACCTCAAAACCGAGGCACTTACCAAACCGTGATTTTTGTGTACCATTACACCCCTAATGGACAGTGAATAAATGTACAAAGTAAAGTGACTGCTGCGTTCCAAAAGGCGCATGGACAATCAACAATAGAATGGATGGTGGCAGACTGGTTGGCTGTCCTCTCTGTAGGAGCTTGTGGCTTCAATCAATCAATGTTTCTCTTTACATCATGTCTGGCTCTTACTGAATGCTCTAACCCTTAAATGTATAAAACTATGATATGTGGATTGCCTGAAATTTTTAGTATATTTAAAATGTGTAGATAAAAGTAAAAAAAAAAAAACACCATGAAGCTTTATAAATATGTAGTAGCAATACCTAAATATACCCTGCCATCCTTATCTGTTGATACATGACGTTTCACCTCTCATTCTGCCAGAGCCAGCCAGGTCGATCCTCGCATGGGAAATCTACAGTGCATCTTAAACAGTTATCGACAACCCTCCAGTTGGTAAACCTTTCGCGGTGCCTGAATTGATTTGGGTCTTGTGTTGATGCAAACGGCTCTGCAGCTATGAATGTTTGATAAACGCTGGGTCAGAGCACAGCGCTGAGGTGAAGAGTTCAGAGTGTCATCTTCAGCTATTTCTCCAACGCTTGTTGTTACAGCCAAAGAGTCTGCCCGTCTGATGCCATTGATCGCCAACTACATACTAATGTGTTTATTGATAGGCCAGATAAGGATTAGACATAAGTGCATGATAAACTACCGGTCAGTAAATAACTCTTGTTTCCATCTGATTACAATGAAAAATGTATGTGCTTAAGTATGCACTAGGGCTGCAACAATTCACTGAAATAATCTTGACTGGATGTCTATTAAAAGAAAATCCTATCTATTAAAATCCTCTTAAAAAAAACAAAAAAACAAAAAAAAACTCTTGGCTCTGAATTTCAGAGAATTGCTGTTTGAATTTTGTCAGGATTGTTGCATCACAAGTTGAAATACTGCCATTTTTAAGGCCCTGTTTACACATAAACAGCTATTTTTAAAAACTGGGATATTTCTCTTAGTTTGTACCCATCTTTTACACACAAACGGCAAATTCACCTCTAAAAACAAATCTTTCTAAAAACTCCGGCTGGAGTGGAGAGTCTGGAAAAACTACAGTTTCCCATTTGCATGCGAAGTGAGATAAATGGAGTTTTAGCAGCTGGTGTGCCTAAAGTGCAACCGATGTTTACCTTTTGCTATGATGATGATCATAGAAGCATTCAGAGCAGCAGTTGCATTTTTTCTTTCATCTTTTCTTTCATTCTTCACACGTTTCATGTGTTTGCATTTGCATACGCAGCTGATGTTTCATATCGATGACCAGAGACAAATGAGGCTCGGAGGGCAGCAATTTTGCCACTTCTTTAACATGTCAGTGGAGAGGCGAGCCCGCTCAGTAATGCATGTTTTTCAAGGTATTTTTGAGTAATACTTACAACTGCAATGAAATAAATGCTGCAGGTTTGAGTCTAATACAGGTTCCGCCCATAGGCTTGGCGCTCGATGGTGTATTTATGCAGGTTGATATACCAAACTTTTTTGAAAACAATGCTGTGTGCACAATGTTATTTTGGAAAATGGAGGGAGGGAAATATTCGTTTCTCAACATACCCGACTACGTGTAAATGTAGTTTAACTCCATAAAGTCATCACCAGATTCATTCTAAGTAACTGTGTCGTCCAAACATGATCATTACAACTGTGTGCTTACATTAACATGTCAGGGCATGCTCATTATTAGCTAGATTTGTTTTCCCATGACAATTCTCTCTGATTGATCTTTACACCAAAGTCTAGTGTGGGGTGCTCCCAACCTGGAGAATAATATCTGAACTGGAGGATATGTAAGATGTTTTATAACAAAAATGGCACTATAGAATCAAAATGGCAAAAGACAAGAAACAATAAAATCAATAATACACTTCATTACACTTCACCCTTTATTTGTTCTAAAATTGTTGTGCTGTCAATGTACAATAAAAAAAATCATTTGGCTAGTCGAGTAATTTGAAAAAAAAAAGACCATTGTCTACTAAACTAATGGTTAGCCGCAGCCCTGTGCACCATTGCAAGGTCGATCATTACCTTCCCCTTCCTCCAGCTCCCTTGATGCATATCACTAGATCCATTCTGTGTCTTTCTATTGGCAACGCGTCAAAATCAGTGCGCTTTGATCAAGAATATGGCCTTCTTAATATTCAAAATCGGGTTTCTGGCAGCGCGATGGATGGAAAGCAGCGCTCCTAAATCCTATGTGTCCGGTTCAGTGGGTGAAGACAGATGTTATGTGTTCTCCACAGTTAGGAGTTAAGTACCAAAGACAGTTCAGACCCACATGTCGTCCTGATGGCTGCAGCACAGGGAGAGCTAAGTGCGCTGTCAAATAAAGGAGAAAAATATAGTGGGGTTTATCCCGGGGTTTAGTGCAGGAGGCAGCGTGTCTTTAAACAAACTTACTATAAATCTGGAACATCGCGCCCTCATTTGCAACAAGCCAGGAGGATGTGAGCTGATTCTGCTGCTTCACTTTCTCAAGAAGATGACAAGGCTGTAAGAGCAGTGAGAAAAGGATTTATACACTCACAGATGCACTACGTAACATTTCTGGTGGTGGAGGTGGGTCTGTTATAGCCTTGTCTCCATGGTAACGTTATTGCTGATGCCCAGAAAGTCGTATAGTGTGCCATTAATAAACTATTAATCTAGATGGAGACAAATAAGTGACACTATCAGGTCAAATTAAATATGCACATATGTGTTTTCAGAATGGGAGGTCTGCTACCAGCTTGTTTCCATGGAGATGTTATTTCTTTGTTCCACAGTATGGCATTAAACATATCTACCTCTATGGAAACAAATATGTGATTCCATCAGGCTGTAAACAGGACAGTAACAGCTGCGAGAAAAGGATTTATAAACTCATGCCCTACGTAACATTTCCAGTGGTGGCTCCATCATCTGTTTGTCTCCATGGTGATGTTATTCTGATGCCTAGAAAGTCCCATAATGTGGCATTCCTGATGGAGACAAACAAGTAATACTATTAAGCTAGTTTAAACATGCAGGTATGTGTTTTCAGATTGGGAGTTCTGCTACCAGCTTGTTTCCATGGAGATCTTATTTCTTTGCCTGGAGTGTTCCACAGTATGGCATTAAACATATATACCTCCATGGATAGGAAAAGGTGGTAGGTGGTGCGATCAGGCTGTAAACAAGGCAGTAACAGCAACAAGAAAAGGATTTATAAACTCACTCAGGTGCCTTAAGTAATATTTCTACCGCTGGGTTCATCATCTGCTTGTCTCCATGGTGATGTTATTCTGATGCTTAGAAAGTCCCATAATGTGGCATTCTTGATGGAGACAAATAAGTGACACTATCAGGTCAAGTTAAATATGTAGCTTTTCAGATTGGGATGTCTGCTACTAGCTTGTTTCCATGGCGATGCCTAGAGTGTTCCACAGTATGGCATTAAACATACAGTATCTACCTCCATGGATACAAACAGGTCATTCCATCAGGCTATAAACAAGGCAGTAAGAGCCGAGAGAAAAGGATAAACTCACTTCCTATGTAACATTTCTAGTGGTGGCTCCGTCATCTGCTTGTTTCCATGATGATGTTATTTCTTTGCCTGGAGTGTTCCATAGTATGGCATTAAACATACAGTATCTACCTCCATGGAAACGAATAGGTGGTAGGTGGGCTGTAAACAAGGCAGTAACAGCAGAAAGAAAAGGATTTATAAACTCACAGGTGCCTTACGTAACATTTCTAGTAGTGGGTTCGTCAACTTTTCAGATTGGGAATTCTGCTACCAGCTTGTTTCCATGGAAATGTTATTTCTTTGCCTGGAAGTGTTCCACAGTATGGCATTAAACATATCTACCTCCATGGAAAAAAATCAGGTTGTAAACAAGGCAGTAACAGCAGCAAGAAAAGGATTTATAAACTCACTTTGACTGAATTAATGTCTCTCTCTCTCTTTTTTTAATTTTGATCTTTAATTTTATGATGATTATTTATGTTTTGATTAGTTTTTCTTGTGATTTTTTTTTCTTATTCTGTAAAGCACTTTGAATTACTTTGTGTACGAATTGTGCTATACAAATAAACCTGCCTTGTTTTGTTTTTTCCTTTTTTCTGTTTTTCAAACTATTTTTAAGCAAGAAAAACACTTGCCGCCTACTGAATTAATTCTAGACAGATATGTTTATTGACCTATGGAACACTGCAGGCCAAGCAATACCATCTCATTAAAGGCTCATTTATGCTCCAGTTTCGTACATAAACAGATCTGTGTGTTCCAGGCATAGTAATCATTATTGCATTTATACATCCAACTGTTTCGAATGTAATGTCAAGACTGCATTTTCTTACATAACCATCAGGGGAGTGCGAAAAGTGTGTTCCCAACAAATAAACAGCAACAAATAAACAAATATGAGGTTTTTATCACATCTGTTGGGTAAGAGCCAAGAATAACAACGTGAGGGAAGGTATTTGTTTTGTTCTTAGTCACTTTTAAAAATTATCAGTTCATTTATCACTCTGTTGCTAAGATTCCACATGTACTCAGGAGCTGACAAAAAGACAAAAAGAAGAATCTGAAGTCCCAGGACACAGAACTGGACTCCCCCCTGCTCCTGACAGACTACCCCACTGACCTTGAATGACTGGTGCAATGCTTCTACACACATCTGTCCGGGTTTTGAAACTGTCTGTCAAATTCTCATATTACCGGAGTGGTTATTCATCAATTAGTGTTCACTTCTTGACTACGCTCATGTCTGAAGGGCTTGTGCTCCATTGTCACCATTACAGCGACCTTCACCCGTCATTTAAGATATGTAAATTACAAGGTTACACTCATCTCCACTTGTCGTTTTATATTCAAATTTCACACTCACAATAAAGATGAAAAATTGAGGTAGCTAATTATCCTTTTCTCTTCTAGCCCTGACTGAAGGAGACACTAGAGAGAATAATTGCTCTGGTCTTTAGTTTGTGTAATACCTGTAAAGGACATGGAATAGCATTTAGTATTCCACGGCACAGACAGGCTGACAGTGCTGTGCCTGGTACCAATATTGAATACTGCTGTTGTGAACTTTGGCAAAACACTTCACTCACCTATTAATTAATGTGTTTCAAAGTGATAGTTGGAGATACTATAAACACAGAATGGTGTTTACAACTTCTGACATCACAAGTATGACTGTATAACTGAAAAGGAATAATGGACTTATCTTTGAGCCCTCACTGTCTAAATTTCCTATTTTGTACTTACTGAACATAAAAACTGGTATCCTATATTTAAGCCCAACTGGGAAATCAAATCAGAAAAAAAAATCTTAAGCAAACAAATCTATTAACATATTTTTCCAGAGTATAAGTCACATCAGCCAAAAATCAGAGACCAGGAATCAACATTTCATCTTGAAAGGCAAGTTATAGTTATAAGAACAGAACAGAACAGCAGGCTGTTAAAGTAACATATCAACAGTTATTCAGATAACTGTAGCATAACTCTCCATCTCATCCAAATCACTAAATACACTGAATTCTTCATCCTCGTTGTCACTGAGGAACTCTGCATAACTGTCGTCAGATTCAGCAAGAATTATTCCAGCCTGGATCCAGACAGGATGGTTCCAGTTGTCACTGAAGTCCAAGCTTTGTCGATCCATCCAATGACTTGCAGGAAAGTTGCAGGGTGCACCCTCTTGGTTGTCACAAGTTTCTCTCTCACTCCAAACTTTCTTTCTGCTGCTCAATTACCATATCATCTGCATATTTATTTTTATTTATTTGAGACAGGGACAGTGCACAATTTTCACATTAACCTTGACAGGAGAGATGCATTGTACATCAGGTTGTAGCATTAGTGCTAATTTCCCCCTGTCGTCCATGGACAGATTCATTGATTGTATTTAACTGACCTTGACTATCAACTGTTCTGGAGACCTGTAGCATGTTTTGGGTTGATGGAGGAAACCCATCCAGACACGGCGAGAAACATGCAAACTCCACACAGAAAGGCCCGGGTGACCTGGGCATCGAACCCAGAACCTTCTTTCTGTGAGGCATGAGTGCTAGCCACTCAGCCACCGTGCCGCCACTACTCGACAGAAGGACGGCATCTCTTTCTGCAGGAGACATGCTCAGTAGAGTGAAGTCAGTGTTACAGGAGTAATAGGAGTAGCAGATACTGACACACATGTCTAGAGCGCCCTCTCGTGGCTGTCAGTCTGAAAATTTTAATATATAAGTCACACCCGCGTATACCCAAACCATGAAAAAAAAGTGCAATTTATAATCCAAAAAATGTGTCAATCTGCACCTCCTTTAATCGTCACTCACACACACGTCACATACTAGAAAATGTGAATGAAGTGTCTTGCCTAAGGATACAATAACAATCTGTGTATTATTTGTTCATTTGTTTTCAAAATAAAACCAAAAATGAGAAAACAAAAAAACAAGTATTTTCTTTATCATTTGTCTCCAAAACCAAAATGAAAAAACAGGTAACTATTCGTTTTTTCAGTTTTTGTTCGGCATCGCAGTTTAAGTCACGGAAACGTTATCTTTTTTTTTTTTTCATTTATTCATTTAAACACAAAATTCAAAACTGCAAAAACGAATCGTTATCTGTTTTTTTCATTTTGGTTTTGGAGACAAATAATGAAGAAAATAGTAGTTTTTTTCATTTTCTTATTTTTGGTTTTATTTTGAAAAACTAATGAACAAATGATACACAGATTAATAACACTATGCACTGCAGCTCCTGTTCCCTTACAGCACCTAATATTCCTGTAGATCTCCCATCCCAGTACTAACCAGGCTTGCTTAACTTCCAAGATCAGATGAGAGTCATTTTCAAGCTAGTATGGCCCAAATGCTACACAAAGACAAAATCCAGGTTTGAAACAGAGCTAAAACAGAAATAAAACAGTGCTAAACCAGGTCTTAAAGGTCTTATATTACGCAAAACTGATTCTTGTGAACTTTAAGCCATGTTATAATGTCACCTCCTCAAAAACATACCTGAAGTTCATTCACACTTTGAGTAACACTTTATTATTAGTCTGTTTACATCTCCAAAGCTCAAAATGCTCTGTTCCACATTGTGATATCAAGAAGTGGTAGTTTTCAAGTTAACAGCTCCTTTTACCTTTACTTCAGTAGAGATTGGTAATTCCAAACCTGAAATTATCCAAATTATTCTAATGAATGTGTATGGAGTTTAAAACACAGTGGAGCACTTTCTGTATTACCACATGACATCACAAGGTGGTTTCAGCTGAGAGAAGAACTAAATTACGCAGGGTTTGTGTGTTAAAAAAGTATGCTTGTGATGAGGAAACAACATTATAACATAGATCAGAAATAGTGTAAAAGAGAAATTATTTAAGAAAAAACTTCAGAAAATTGACAGAATTTCGGGAAATGAGAATTTGAGAAAGCCTCCAGCAATCTGCACCAAAAAACAAATGATTTCTTCCTGAGCCTGCAGCTATGACATGGACAAAATAGCATTATCCTGTTTTTGCACCAATCGACACCGCCTACATTCGGATATCGCTGTTTTTGCTCAATAATTCTGAATTGATTAGCGCTATAACTCGGCAGTAGACCATAATAATTGGCCCTTAGTCTTTATTGGTTGGTAGCAGTAAAAGCACAACTCACAGTGGGTTTCTTCAGAGCACACCGTTGCAAATCAATTATGGAGCCGTCTGCGCAGCCTGACACAGAGAGGGGGACTGAGGCTGCAAATGAGACACTCTTTCCTCTGTTACACACACTCTGTCTCTCACTATGGACGCAAATCACCTACAGCTCCCTACATCGATCCCAGGGTGTAAGATGGTGTTAGCACAAGGATGCAAAGTCATTATCTGCTTGTCTACTTTTGGGGCTGCACATCAGTGAGGGGTATTGTAGAAAGTAATCATAAAGAAGTGTTTGTAATCAGGGAAAATGCTGTTTAATGATGCATTGCACAACTTTTCTAGTGGAGGGTCAGCCACATGCTCATCTTCATGGAGATGTTATTGCTTTGCCTAGAATGTTCTACAATAGACCTAACCTATCTATATTAAGGGAGACAACTTTAGGCAACATGACAGGTCAGATCTGTGGAGAGACAATCCTATTAGCAGAGAGAATGATTTTATTTTTGAGCAATTAGAAACAACCTTAATGAATAGAGACATGCCGCTGATGGGTATCCAGGCTGACGCCACCTAGTGCCTCTGCTCAATTTCATTTCTCTCCAGTGACTAGGTCAGGAATCGGAATACACTAGACGGTTTGCAAGAATCCCAAAAGTTGTAGACTGCACACCAGCCAATCAGCAAAGAGCTGTGAAAGCCATGATGTCAAATTCAAGCGCCTGTCTGGGTCCCTTTTGTGGTACAGCACAACAGTCAACAAAGCGGTCGAGATGGATGTAGACGAAGACAGACATTCTGTGTTGGCAACGATTCCCGAGATTGAGGATTTAAAGCCGGAACAAAGAGAATGTTTAGTGAATTTTATCAAGGGGAAAGACGATATTGGTCTTCTTCCTCCAGGATTTGGTGCATTTCATTCATCACAACCAAATAGCAGCGATTGGTTAAATAAAAAAGTATCTACGTACAAATCCTAATGGTGCGAGGTCAGACAGTTTCCACGAAATGAAACCGGCTGATGAATCAGGCTAGCTGACGGGCCCTCCACCAGAAAAGTTGCGCATTGTTCCTTCAAGTATGAGTGTTGGCAAAAAAAACATTGAGAAGACATATTATGTTTTATGGGGTATTCAGTATTAATGCTTTGCAGTGACATCACACTGGGGGTGCTCTACATGTATCTCTAATGGTTCAGTTTGATTGTTGTAAGTTCTTATGACTGTAATTTTATGTGTGGGACAGAACAGAGCCTACGGACAGCGTCACATCCCCAGGGAATGTTGATGATCAGTTGTAAAGTATCAATCTACATTTTGTCCATTGTAAATCTCAGTTTTGATCTAAAATGACTTCAAATGGAACTAAACACTAAATTTGAAATATGTTGGCCCCTCCTGTTCATAATGGCATTTCACCATAGCAAACTACATTTTCACTTCTGTTGTTCAAAAATGACTATGTGATTGCCCTGATGAAGCTGCGTTAGTGTCAAAATGCATTGGCGGGTCATGCTGTGATAAAGAACTTTTAATGGATAACATCTAAAAATTCTTCAGGCATGTTTTTGATGAACAATGTTGTAACATGAAAAAAACTCCAAAAAAGTCACTTTTGCTTAATACTCCGTCTTTAACCTTTGTTTCCTAAGCAGGGATATAGGATTAAACAGGGTTATACAATTTTCTAAATTGCAGGTGCTGTTCTGTTCGGCTGATTTCCATCAAATTTACCCCTCGCACATTATTTTCAGTCTGAATTAAACTGAGAATAGAAATGAACTTGAATGAACTGGTATTCACAGATTGATTTTGTTGGAAAATTAAATGTCAACAGTGGTTGGCTCTCTGTGGTCCATCATCACAGGGGTCTATGAGGCTAATTAATGATAACAATCAGAGTTGTATTCTTTTTATTGGAGGAATGGCCTTGAAACAGTTGGGGCACACACTGAGTGTACAGGGACCTGCTGAGGACACAGACCATATCAGAGAAGAGGTCTCATCTGTGAAGTGGGCCTCTTTCATTATAACCAAGGGGAATACAGGTAATAAAAACTCTGAAACCAAAAGCACAAACCAAATTAATGTTGGTACTTTAGCTTTTTGTATTGAAGTTTTAAACACAAAAATATCCTGTAACCTTTTCGCCTTTATTATCAAAAGGACAACTTGCATCACTGAAATACTGTGGCTTCCTCGTACTTAAAGCTACTATATTACACAAAATGGACTCTTATGAGCTTTAAGCCATGTTACAATGTTATTACATCATCAAAAACATACCTGGAGTCGTGTTTTGTTTCATTCACATATGTCTGAGTAATCCTTTATTATTGGTCTTTCTAAATCCGTGTATCATCCATTCGTTAGTTTTTCAAAATAAAAACAATAAGAAAACAACAATAACAAAAAAAAACTATTTACTAAATTATTTGTCTCCAAAAACAAAATGAAAAAACAGATAACGATTCGTTTTTTCAGTTTTCGATTTTGTGTTTAAATGAAAAATGGAAAAAACGGATAACGGCCGTTTCCGTGACTGCGATGCCAGGCTGAACCAGGACTGAACCAGGACTAAACCAGGTCCGGAACCAGACCAGGACTGAGACCAGTAATTAGACCAGGATCAGGACCAAGACTGAGACCAAGACTGAGACCAGGACTGAGACCAGTAATTAGACCGGGATCAGGACTAAGACTGAGACCAGGACTGAGACCAGGATAGAGACCGGGATCAGATCAGGACCGAGACCAGGATTGAGTCCAGGACCAGACCAGGACTGAGAACAGGACAGAGACTGGGATCAGGACAGGACTGAAAAGGGTTTAGTCCTGGTTTAGTCCGGCATCACAGTTTAAGTGACGTAAACAGGAAACGGCCGTTATCCGTTTTTCCATTATTCATTTAAACACAAAATCGAAAAGTTAAAAAACTAATTGTTATCCATTTTTTATCAATTTTTGTTTGTTTGTTTGTTTTTTAACTTTTGATTTGATATTGAAATACGAATGAACGAACGATACACTGATTTTTCTACATCTCTAAAGCTCTGTTCCACCTTGTGATGTCATGTAGTTGTAGTTTTCATGTAAACAACTACCTTTTACCTTTTGTTCAGTAGAGATTTGCATTTCTAGGGCTGAAATTATCCAAATGATTGTAGTGAAGGTGTATGGAGTTTAAAAACACAGTGAAGCATCAAGTGTTTTCTTTTCGAGAGAAGAACTCCTACGCCTCCATGCCTAAATATGCAGGGTTTGTGAGTTAAACATGAATGAATGAATGAAACACAACTCCAGGTCTGTTTGAGATGAGGAAACAACATTATAACATAGATCAGAAAATAGTGTAATAAGGGCCCTTTAAAATACAGACATTTACCGGGATAGAGAACATTTTGTGCACTAAAGGACACTTTGATGTGCATGAATATAGCCTATGGGTAATTTAAGATTATAGCTGGCTCTATCTCGCAATGCTGTGAAATCTACATCAGTGGCTCTTCTTGGGTAACCGTAAATTTTGGAGTTGGAGTTCCCATTAGCAGAAAAACAGAAAACACAATAATATCTACTAAAAATACTGTGAATTTTGTGACAGCGTCAGAGTAGACTGGACTTGGTCTGTTTTTGGAGTCCCTATTTTTCCCATTAGAACTAAACAAACTCTAATATAAATTGTCAGAAAGTGAGACAACTGACACATTTTATTATTGTTATTATTATTATTATTATTTTCTCTTAACAGTATGTACTCCTCAAATCTATTGTTACTACACTGGCTGGTATTTTATTCTGCTAGTGAAATGTCCTTACAACTTATTTGGCATACCTCTCAGCTTTGTCTCATATTCATTCCCCTTTGTTTTCACCCTTGTTCAGGTGTAAAATGTTTGTACAAAGCGTGTCCAGTGGAGACCAAATGCATTCGAGGCTTGTAAAGGATTGTGCCGTTGCGTGCAGGCTGTTGTTTGAAAGGTCACTGATTTTAATGACATTTTTGACAGAGGGCTTTGTAATGAGGCTAACCACTGCATGGAGACTATTTAGGAATAAGCTACAAAAACAGTGCAGACAAATATGTATGCTCACTGAAGGAAAGAAAATGAGCATATAGACACCTCATGCTTGCTCTGATCTGATCTGATCTGATGCAGTGCAGCTTTCTGAAGGTGACATGTTACCTGCACGACTCCATGAAAAGAGAAAGTTAAAACCTAAAATCCTCTATGGAGATAGATGGGGCGTTCTATGTCGTCCTCAGAGGGCAGATTTTCTGAGTTCTGTCTTGTACATGACAACTGGAACGTGTAGTATTTCTACTCGGAAGCTGAGACCATTTCAGAGTCTGAGTTGTCTGAGTAGAAAATCTTTACTTGTGATATTTGCAGTTTAGCTGTTCCTTCTGTCCACCCACTTCTGTGAACCTTCAGCTGAGGCTCTGCAGTTATAAATGCACTAATGTTGCTAAAGTGTACACAAAGCTGATGCCATCAAAAGCAGAAATTCACTTTAAAAAGGTGCTTTATTTACTCTTACTGTAGTAACAAGGTCTGGGTTAGAAAAATAACTTAGCACTTGAAATGAGCACTTTTCTAGTATTTATTACTTTATCAAATCTTTACTGTAATAAACCGGTGATTGTTTTGACCACAGGGACAGGCATCAGGTGGTTGGGAATTACATCAGTCTGACTTCCAACATGTGTTGTTCACCACACTGCAGAAGATTATATTCAAAGAACAACGTTTTCATGGAGACAAGCAGGAGGGCGCCTTCTTTTAGGGGAGATGCAGGCCTGCTCACTGGAGGATGCAATAAAAACATGCTCTTATTTCAGTCTATTTTTGGTGTCGAAAAATGTGGCCCTTTAAATCACATTTAAATGAAGCTGTACCACACAAACTTAAACAGACATGACAAAAATACAAGGTAAACTTTTTTTTTTGCAAAGGTCTTTTAGAACTGAGATGAAGTGTGTTATCTATGAATACTTGTCCGTGTAAATACCATTTTTAGTTTGGTAGACCAAATGTTTTGGGGGGATCTAGGCATGTGCAGCAGAATATTGAGTTATGACCATGTTGTTTTTCAGACGATTCTTCCCCATTGCTGGATAATTAGATTTTTGCCTTTAGCACTCCAGAGTAGTTCTCAAACACATAATGGAACTAAGACACGTATTGACACATCCTCATGTCTGAACAATGTGTTTTATTCCAGTTAATTACGCTCTCTGGCTTTCCTCCACTGCTCCCACACACTCAAGTGGATTGCTTCTGCAGCTTTAATTGCATAATTGATCTGGTTCTGTGTCATAGATCCTCACATTCAATAGACAAGCTCATAAGTTTGTAACTCGAGTAGTCAGAAGTATCCATAAGTGCATACAGTGTGGGTGTGTTCAATGTGCAAGCTGTGAATACTGGCTCCATACTTCATTATTTATACAGTAACTTTTTAATTTGTTTGTTACTTGTTTATTTGTTTACTCTTTACCAGACGGAGATGTTCAGCCAAACAGCAAATCAAGTAGAGTGAGAAAAATTCTTGGTTTCTGGGCAAAAAACACATGTTGTATATAGTGGAAACAGCTGTTGTGTTTTAAGGCAGGACACTTTACCTACTGCATCATGGTAGATGTGACTAAAATACTATCTAAATGTTAGAGAAATTCCATAAGTGTTATAGTGAGGGTTCTGAGGGCTGAGGTATAATACTCCCTACAACTGAAGCATAGCCAAACTGGACGGCTCTTGACTGGAATGGACAATACTAACACCATGTCCTGAGGGTTCATGTCTCTGGGAGCTGAGTTGGTACTGATTGTAAATACACTTCTCCCGCGTTAGAACTCCAGTGTTACACCTCTTCCCTTCAACTCTTGAGCTACTACAGTTTATTCTACAACACTTACCACCTCTGAGTGCAGAGTGAATAAATAATACAATACAAAGTGCTTTTGGCGTTACATAAATCCATTGCATTATTTTTTTGAAGCACCCTATGGTGAGGAGTGAATAAATAATATATTAAAGCTTTTTGAGCACTAATACAAGGCAGTGTTAATACATCTGGCTCAAATTATTGTGATAAACAAAAATAAACCATTAAACTCAGCTTAATTAAACCATCAACTATTAAATATACAGCCTGAGCCTCTGTATCAAAGTCATTTTGAAATGTGCATTCATTTAGCCTGTTTTCCAACACCACAGACCTACTTCAGTGGAGGAAACACACACTCCTATGGTCCTATGCAAAGTTATGAAGCACACATTTCACATATTTTCTGTAAGTTATTTTTGCATTTTATGAATTTTTAAGCGTTGGACTATATTTTCACACTGTGAGCGCTTCTTCAGATGTGACACCAGCATCACTTTCAGCAGGTCCATGTAAGTTTTGCTGGACCTTGCCTTCGTTCTGTGCTCATGTGAGGGGTCCTAAAGGAGGATTCTTCTAGCAGTGATTTTGTTGCTGATTGATGAAGGTCTTTGTACAGAAATATGTATTACAATCATAACTGAACCTGGGTTGCCAGCGCCTTAACCTGCATATGGGACATTTTTTCTCATTCTCATGTATATGAACAGGCCAAAGCGAAGAACTATCCATGCTTGTTCATGACAGTTCGGTTCGTTCACATCGCTCACATGCTCGTTCATGTCGTACCACGTGACCACTCTAACCAATCAGCGCTTGAACTTAGCTAGAGCGGGCATAGAGTGTAGCTGGAACTAATGATTAAAATGCGTTTTTTAAAACAACAGACAGATTTTGAGCTGAGAAAAAGTTTATGATCTGAAAATCGATTAAAAAATCACCACAAAATTCGACATTTTTTAAAGCTGTAGCTGCCCTGTCAATTGAACATGAACAGTTTTTGATTACATTGCGCTCTATGGGAAAAATCCTTTCTTGACCAAGGGGATTTTTTCCACTTAAATAACAATGAGTGGCCACTACATCAACTGGAGGCAGCTACATGCAGCAATACTCTATCCAGTTATTTTAATAGATCCATGCCATAGACCATATATATGAGTGGACATAGCTAATGTGCTAACCGCCCCATGCCAACTAGGGAGTGCACCAGGGGCTCTTCCAGCTCCTTTCTAACTCTGGCTCCAATTGACTTACATTAGGATCTTGCTGCCTAAAATCCTATTCACAACATAGAGGCTGGCTCCAGATTCGCTCCTGTAACCGTGAGCATCCCGAGCCTTATTTGAGCGGCGCTGAACCACTATGGGTGACGTCACACTCGCTTAGTCCACTTCTTTTATACAGTCTATGATCCATGTGCAGAACCTCCAGAATTCACTCACTGAGCTGCAGAGGCTGCACTAGCACTGAGTAATGATTGTCTGCACGTCGCTGGGGTTTCCATAGTGACCAATCAGATCAGAGAGGGGTATTTTGGGGTTAAACCAACTGGACTTTCTGATTTATGACAATCATCTTGAGAACCACACCAAACAACACGTAACATAAACACTTGGTCAGTCTAATGTTTTTGTAATACAGAAATCAGCATTAGAATTGTTAACAGCAAAAGCAACATTTCATTTGAACAGGTCTACCTTGTATCTGAAGAGAGATCAAAATGTCCTTTAAGGTCATACTCTGCAAAACCATAAAATAAGTCATCTCTGCAGTAACTGAGAGAAATCCTTTTGTGACTTTCCATAAGATCGACATTTGGCTCACACTGGTCTATACCAAACTGTATTCATCATAAGTGAAGATATTATTGAAATGTCTTAGCGTGACAATTGCATCCACACACAATTACCTTTCCTTCTCTGTGTGCACCTTCTAATCTAATTCACCTGACGCCGCACGCTCCCACAATTACAAAATTATCTGTGAGGAAATCAATGCAGGCATGAATAAAGATGACGGAGACTTGTAAGACTGCAATCATCATTAAACCTCCATGTTAAAAGGGCCCTATAGTGCACATTATATGACCTCTTCCCCAGTCTCTTTATGGCCCTTACACTTCAGTTTGATGACACTTTAAGCACATCTCAACATGCACCTTAACATGTCCGACTAGCTCTAAAGGACACACCATGCATGAATGGGCTCTATAATTACCATGCTATGCCTGGGAGTCCTTGTGCACCCACTGTCACCTCACGGCTCTCTCCCCTCGTTTGCATTCAAAGAGCAGGATTTTCCTATTAGGTTGAGTTAATAACGTGCTAATGCCGGGAAAATTCGACCTCAGCAAAACGCAGATTCGAGCTCTTATAAAACTTCCCAGTGAATGAAGCTGTAGTGCTTTCATTTTTGACCCTTTTCACGTTGGTGTAATTATAATGTGCCAATAAGTCTGGCCAAAAGAGAAGCCAGTGGAGCTGTTTTAATTTTGGGATGAAAGAGGGTTAAATGAATGTAAACCCACTGATGAAGCTTTGCTCTCAGTCCTGAAGTGGCCTCTGTAACTGCTTCTGTAGAAGAGGAGTAGAGATGCTTGTTCATTGTCACACACACAAGGTTGGTGGTTCTATCTGTTTATTTGTGTCCATGAGCAAGACAAGGTGGACAATGTAAGGTTTCAGGTGAAGGATTTACCAACTGCTTGTCTCTGTAGAGATTTTATTGCTTTCCCCATAATATCCAGCAGTATGACATTCACCTTTTCTCTGTGGAAACAAGCAGGTGATATCCCAGGCCAAGTGGGTAAAATTACAGGTCAGATCTGTGTGGAGGAGAGCCTGCTCATAAGAACACATGCTGTTTTAAGGTAATCAAATTTAATTGAATAAATGCAAGAAAATAAGAAAAAAACACTGCACTCTAAGTTGCACTTTTGGGGGGAAATTTATTTTATACAATCAGAGACCAGGAACTGACATTTCATCTTGAAAGGCAAGTTATAGTAATAACAATAGAAAAGAAATCAACAGGCCGTTAATGTAACATATGAGCAGTTATTCAGATAACTATAGCATAAACAATAGAAAAGAACAAGTTTACCAAACTCTCCATCTCACTCCAAATCACTAAATCCATTGAATTCTTCATCCGTCAATTCTGAGCAACTCTCCGACTTCTGGAGGTAAACAAAGTGTTGCTTCCTCTTCTGCGTAGCTGTTGTCAGACTCAGCATCAGTTCCAGTTAGAGTTATTCCAGCCTTTCTGAATCCCGACAGGATGGTTTCGGTTGTCACTGAAGTCCATGCTTTGTCAGTCCTCGAGTTGCATGGCACACTTTTCCGGTGTCACAAGTTTCTCTCCAAACTTTCGTTCTGCTGCTCGATTACCGTTTTTCACTATTTGCAGCTTGTCATCTGCAAAAAATTATTTTATTTATGGGGGCATTTGTGTTCAGTCTTGTCAGATATCTTAAAATGAGTCTGTTTAAGTTTTAAGAAGGATGCAGGAGACATGCGCAGTAGAGTGAGGTGACAGTGGTACAGGATCCATGTACACGAGTAACAGGAGCAGCAGATACTGGCAAACAAGCCTAGAGCGCCCTCTCGCATCTATCAGTGTGAAATGTTTAATACATAAGTCGAACTTGCAGGACCACCCAAACCATGAAAAAAAGTGCAACTTGTAGTGCGAAAAATGCGTTAATTAGTTTTATGGGAGTTGCAGAGTCAAGCAATAGCAGAAGAGAAAGCCACTGCTCAATATGACATTATTTATAGCTGTTTTTTTGTTTTTTTTTCAGGGTGCTGTGTGTGTTGTCATCCCTTTAGTTTTACCCAGTGTGTGCCTGCTGTCTCCAGTGTACATGTCTCGAGTGACGCAGAGCCATAAAAACACATAGTGACCTTTTGTATGGGCGGACACAGTGTAAGTGTGTGTGATGGATGAAGGGAGCCGGGAGAGGATCCTGCCCAGGGGAAAACACACATCTTTAGCCCCCACTAAAGCTGTCAGTCACTCCTCTCCGCTCTCCACTGCAGACGACTCAAAGGGCATCGCTACAGGAGGGCCCCACACCATGTCTGTATCAAGAGGACAGGCAAAATGACTCCCTCAACAAAACAATAAAAGCAAAATAAGAACAACTGTGGCGATGTTTACACGCCCTCCAAAATCCATCAATCTTTGAGGTTCAGGTATTGTTCTCTTTATTTGACCCATACTTCAATGCTACTGAACAACTTATCAGGAGATTTTCACCTGTTGGCATGTTCTCACTGTGTCTGCGTGGGTTTCTTCTGGGCACTCCAGTTTTTCCATCAACCCAAACCATGCAAAATAGGTAAAGTCCTCCTCCTAAGCACTGTACTTTATCTTCTGAATATGGCCTTTACTCTTTTTTGATGATCACATTTCAAAATTTAAAAAACTGATCTATTGGGTTATCTGATTACCGTATTTTCTTCATTATTGAGGGCACCTGCTCATCAGCTGCAACAACTAAATTTTAACAATATTTTAAAATTGTACATATATAGGCCACACCTGAATATAAGCCGCAGGTGTTTTCAAGTTCAGGCTGTCTGCTTTTATCACCTCTGAAAGCTTTTGTCGTCTTTTTGCATTGAGTCAGTTCGTCACGCTGCCGTTACCAAAATCTCGCCATCGACTCACTGATGCCGAGCTCACGTCCAGCAGTTCTGTTTCCTTCTTCCACAGTCACATCAATTGTCTTTAACTTAAAAGCTGCATCATCTGCATTTCTTTGCGTGTTTTCCATGAGGAGGGTGTGTGTATGAAACTCAAATTAACTGTTCAAAACACAAGCAAACGAGCATCTTCCTTGGCACATCATCTCTCCCTGTGCTCTACGGCGCATGTCTCCTGCAGAAAGAGTCTCTGTTCTGTCTGTATCCTGTCAGTGTCTTGGAGGATTTTGGCAGATTTCAGGCTCTCTCGGAGGCTAGTTCTGTCAATCAGGTATGAGTGAATGTCCGCCTACTGAAGTTTGAGATGTTTCTTCTCGTCATTTATGCATGCGGGTAAGACGTATCCCCCTCACTTATGTTAATTTAGCATCATAACTTATTTTACCACATGGTGATAAACAATTTATAGTGTAGCAACTTCATGTGAACTCTAGATCCATGTGTGAACCGCACTGACAGCGGCGTTTTCTGCACTCAGGCTGCGGGTGTCCGCTGTGTTGCCAAAACCATACACCAATATATTTTTGCAATGTTATGCCTAAATTTAAATACACTTCTGAAAAATTAAACATTTTTCAGTGCATTACAATATTAAGAATTTCATTTATTACAATTTACCAAAAAATAAAAATGAAAACGCAAAAAGAATACTTTAGCCTCACAGCAAGAAGGTCTGGGTTTAATTCTTGGGCAGTGTGGGGTCTTTCTGTGGTTTGCATGTTCTCCCTGTGTCGGCTTGGTTTCCTCTGTGGCATTGTTTGAAACTTTCCATTCACAAATGGCACAAATTTTAACCCTAAAAATAACAATACAGGAAAACAGTTTTAAAATTACTCAGACATGATGAAGATTACAAAAGCCAAAATAGCTGTAGCTTAATTACGTTGACAACTTGACAGTGCCGTAGTCACAACAAGGACATTTCAGTATAATTTAACAAAACGACTGCTTTGTTCTTTTAATTTGTGATAAACTATTGTGATAATGAAAGGAGGCTGAAAAACAGCTTTTTACTTTGTCTCCTGTAACCCCCACTGCAATTTAAACCACAGGAGCATTGGCAAATTGCTTGGCTCCTTAGCAACCACTGGAAGCTCAAACAAGTTCATGTAAAAGAAATTTGATACTTGAAGAAATGCAGAGTTACACAAAGAGGATTCAAAAGGTACACTGTGTAACTTTTCACCACTTGCATGTCTCCATGGAGATGTTATTGCTTTGCCTGAATGTTCCCATTGTATACTTATATTCTCTGGAGTATCTATGGATCCTAAAACTATAAACCTCAAAGTAGTACTGATGAATAAATGTTACACCAAGTTGGATTTTTAGTGATTACTTAAAACTTTTTTTTTTTACTTTTTAAAATTCTATATCTGTTTATTTAAAAAAAAAAAAAAAAGAACTGTAAGCGCTAAAAAAAGAGCTCACTCATCTAAATCGCTTATCTAAACTTCATGTATAATGAACATATTTTTAAGACATTGTAATTTTTAAATCTATATAAATGCAAGGGCGATTAAAAAAGAATAGCAACAGAATAAAATAAAATTTTAGATGCAGTGCACTAACGAGTTGTGCTCTTTTTAGAACTGCTCTGCAGGCAATTCATGTAGTCCTTGGGGACGACCTGGTGCCTGTGGGGACCGTGTTGGTGACCCCTGTTCTAGGGTAATAAAAAACAAAGCCATAAAACATATGGCATGCGTTGCACTCTCTTATTAGATATATTGTGTTATGTTATGTTGCCATCATTTTTCACAGCTTTGTGTCTCCATAGCAGCAGGATACAGGCCTTTCAGACTATCTAAATTTTAACCTTGTTGTGTGGATCATTGAACACTTATATAACCCTTTAGAACTGCACAATAACAGCTCTGTGTGTTAGGGTCATGAAGTCACCATCATATTAACAGTCCATGGACCAGAAGAAAAGAGAGGATGTGAGTCAAATCAAACTGCAGAGACATTTGAAGGCTGTCTCTCTCTCTCTCTCTCTCTCTCTCTCTCTCAGTCTCTGCACTCTCAGCAAACACACTTGTATTGATGTCACTTCCTCTTCAGGGGCTCTATGGGTTTGTAATGAGTCATGAGCAAACTGTTTTCTCCTGTGTTTATTTTGTGGATTGTTCTGACTGTGTTTCAATTGAATCAAGTTTAACAAAGGCATTTGTAAAAGCAACTATAAAAACATCTTAAACAGCCCATATTATGTTAATTTCTGAAGTTATAATGGCGCTTCCTTATCACAAACAGACCTGGAGTTGTGTTTTGAGTTCTTCTCTCAAACAGAAAACACTCTGTTCCACCTTGTGATGTCATGTGATAATACAAGAAGTGCTCCACCGTGTTTTTAAACTCTATACACCTTCACTAGAATCATTTGGATAATGATTGCCCTGGAATTGCCAAATCTCTACTGAACAAAAGGTAAAACTACCACTTCATGACATCACAAGGTGGAACAGAGCACTTTGGGCTTTAGAGATGTAGGCAGAATAATAAGACATGTGTGAATGAAACAAAACACAACTCAGGTATGTTTTTTGAGGTAAAAACTTTATAACATGGCTTAAAGTTCCAAAGAATCCATTTTGTGTAATAGGACCTTTAATCTACATCAACCAATGAGAATGAAAATGGATGGATGAACATAGAATTTGTAGATATTTATGTATGTAAAATAAGAAAAAAAAAGGTAAATTTAAATACTATATGTAATTACAAACAGATTTAGTACTGTTAAATGCAACAAGGCATACTCAATGGATACAGTACAGTTTGTATAAACACATACATACTGTAGCTGAATTAACCTTTTGAATACTGGATACGGGGCTGGGATGTGTGATTCACAGTTGTATCTATGTGATAAATAAGGTCCATTGACACAGGTAAGATTTATACAGTATTCGGTGTAAGAGGCACTGGAGAGATTCTCTCCATCACTTCTCATTTACATTCAGTGTTTGAGCTGCAGGTGATTCAGTAATGAGACCCCCACAGGACGCGAGGGGCCACAGGGACTCTCTTGTCACAGTAACGATCCAAAGTTAAACATGTTTACCTATTATCATGGGGCTGTATAATAAATCATAACAGCTATTTCTATAAAAGTATTTAAATGGTACTATGCAAATTCACTGTCCCAAGTTGCTCGACATGTACACTGCTTTCTGTGAAAAACAATAAGAACATACCAAGAAAAAAACTGTTTATTAAAACCATTATAAATTCAGATGCTATTAAAATGCAGTGGTGCAGTTGACAGGCTAGATAATTAATGTACAGTATGTGTTGTTCTTTGTAAATACCTACATTGATTTAAATTGCCTTGATAATAGAAACAGGTCCATAGACTAGTCCAGTGCGGTTCATGTGCTATAAATGATGTTATTAGGTTCTTCTTTCAGACCGAGTTTGGAGCTGTCTTTCTACTGGTGGAGGCAGGATGACAGCGCCATCTGCAGTTCGACTTCCTCAGGACAGTATCCCAGGCGTGTGAGAGTAAAAAAGCCCCCTCGTCTCGGTTTATAGTCCCATGCAGAACAGGAACAACTCAAATCGGCCATCTCTGACCACTGTAAAAGAGAGAACCACATTAAGGACTGGGACGGAGCAAACATCATTGGGACAGAGGAAAATAAACATCGTCGCTGGATTAAAGAGGCAATCAAAATATGGAAACGAGGACTATAAACCAGGACGAGGGGGCTTTTTTATTCTCACACACCTCGGATACTGTCCTGAGGAAGTCGGACTGCAGATGGCGCTGTCATCCTACCTCCACCGGTAGAAAGACAGAGCCAAAATCTGTTTAAATCAGCTGACCGGACATGTCACAGCAACATCACATGACCACTTAGAGGAAGACCACAAGTGAGTAGTCAAAACTGTCAGGTATGAAAACAAACTCTTGGTCTGAAAAAAGAACCTAATAACATAGATCTATAGACTTCCTAAGTAAGTAAAGACAAGTGGGCCGGTAGAGGAGGTAGATGAAGACTGTAATTTTCTGAGAACTGAAGCACTGAATGTGTAACAAGATTACTCAAACATGTAATTAATTAAATATAACTTTAAGTAAGCTAATGATGAAGGAACAGCAACCTGGAAAATCTTAAGCCTTTTGAATGTAAAGCAAAATGTGTTCACTCCTAAAATGTTGTCCAGTTGACAAAGTTGTATTTTCTTTTTAAATGGAATGGTTAAAAGCTCATATCAAGCAAATTTGCATAGTATGACCTCTTTAAAATGCTTAATCATTGTTTTAAATATCAATAAAATGTATTGTTAGTTCAAGCTGAATAACTGGGCTGACATGAAGGGACCACACAGTTAAATAAACAGCAGCAGTTCCATGTTTCTTCTCCACTGGCAGCCGGCCAACCCCCCAGAGTCCTCTCCCCTCCCCCCACACTGAGCCAGCGCTTGTCCCACATGAGGAGATGTGACTGCCCCCTGGAGGTGAGCTGACTGGGGCTTCTTCTACATACAATAAGGTCAATGGGATCACTGCAGCCACATCAATCTAGTGTAAAATGTATAGATTGACCAGAGGAGGTTGCCAAATCATCAGCCGCTCAGCACTGACTCCAGTCACTGTCATTAATCGAGAATCACTAAAATAGATCAGCTCGTTTGAAAAGGGCATCGGCAGGAGTTGAAAAATAAGGGTAACGTTATAGATGAACATATGAGAAGCTTTATTGAAAAAAAAACAAAAAAAACCTTGTACTGTATAATACAACTTTACAGTGAACTTTCTTGAATATAGTTTAAATGAGACCTATTATGCAAAATCAACTTTTAACCATCTTCTAATTGTTTTCCCATCTTCTTTACTCACAAGTTGTATTTAAAGTGATTCAAACATGTCTGAGTAAGCGTTATACTCCTATACAAAGATGACATTGCATCTGCTGCACCGGTACAGCCTCTTTTCTTACTTTGTACTTCAATTTTCTTAATCAAGATTTGGCAGCGTAGTGTAGCCATTTTGGCACAAATAAAGAATAAAAATGCTGATTGCAGCTATAGGTGGTGCTGACAGCATGCTCTGTCAGAGTGGCACTTTGTTGTGTTTACGGTGTCGTGTCGTAAAGGGGCAGGTGGGACTCGGCCTCTCATACCTCATGGAGCTCTGCCATTTTCCAGCACGGAAGTCAGAAAACTTGTGACTTTTATTAAGTCATTTTAGATAAATATTGTGATTTTAAATAACCAATATACAACATAATTATCCACACATGTCATAGATTATAACTATACAGCAAACAAAAGCACAATATGACTTCTTCAGTACAAGTTTATAACAGTGTGACAGACAGCATAAAATACAAACAATACTGACATGGATACCACTTTATAGTAAGTACAGCTTAAAGGGACAGTCCAGAATTTTGGACATAGGACCTCATTTCGTAGTTAGCCTGAGTGTTGGAGACGTGTGGAGACACTTTTTTAATATATTCCATCCAGTCCTTGTATTTGCAGAGGTCGCTGGTGCTAGACTAGTGTATGTCAATGGCCATAGTTATCCTGCTAGTCTTACCCACTCCACAAAACACCCAAAGCAAATCTATTATTAAGCCAGACTGTCGATGTGAATGTTTGTGTTGATAGAATCATTTTAGAAGTAAAACCAACCTTACATTTGGAGGATTTATATCTGAGCAGCAGCAGTGAGTTGTACTTCCTGATAGAAAGTTAGGCAGAGGTGGACTGATATCACCTAGCACCTATCTTTCCGGCAAAGTAAAATTCCGTTGCTGTTGAGAAAATAGTCCCTCAACATGCGACGATTCATGTGATGCAAGGTTAGTTTTATTTCAAACATTATTCTATCGACAGATACATTTACATCAACAGTGTGGTGTAATAATAGATTTGCTTCAGGTGTTTTGTGGAGTGGGTCAGACAGTTTTTATTGGCAGGATAACTATGACCATTGACATGCACTCGCCTAGCACCAGTGACCTCTGCAAATACAAGGACTGGATGGAATATTTTAAAAAGTGTCTCCACACGTCTCCAACACTGGCTAACTAGGAAATGAGGTCATATGTCCAAAATTCCAGACTGTCCCTTTAATTAACTGTAACAAAGCATAGACTAGTGCCTTCCTGAGAATACATGGGGCTTAAACCCAAAACAAAATTAAGAAAAGTAAATTTATGATTAACATTTAGACATAATTTGATACAAATCAGATGAATTGTCCAGCTCTAATATATAATATATTGTTTAGTGTGTCTTGGTGCCCATTGTTTGTCTCATTCCTCCATAAGAAGACAATAAAGAAAAGTATTTGACACGCCAATACAGATGAAGCTGCTCATAGTGAAAACACGGTGTTGTACAACAGAGCTTTTATCTTGAACACTTTGTACACGCACAATGACACTCACCGCTGTCACCGCTCCACACAGCAGGAGGTCCAACCAGCAAACAATATGCATATTTCATACCTCCATTTTCATACTCCATTCAGACATAGCTATGCACGGCTACATGCAGGAATTTCATGTTATTTGAAGTTGAAAGCGAGAACCAAAGCATGCTCACATTAAAAAAATAATAAGATAAAATAGACTTATGTATTATTATAACTATACTGGCCTATAACTACTACAGCAACAGCAGCTACCTAATACATATATCTATAATTGTGTCTTTTTTTATATTTGCATGATAGTGAATTCAGGGGTATGGAGCAGGGATACATACGCTTTTATGTTTGTGTTGTTGTTGTTGTTGTTGTTTTCGGTAACACTTTATAATAACTACACCTTATTTCGCCTTAATAAAGCATGAACAAAGACTTAATTAATAATGATTCACACTTAGTAACTACTTAATTACTACCTGAATTAGCACTTAACTTGCACTTAATTCGCCTGTGCTGTAAATAGTTACTCATAAGTATTTCTTACTTAATTACTCATGAACTAACCATTTGTGTGTGCATTTGTAAATGTATATTTAAGTACAAATTTGAGCATTTATTAATGATTAGTAAGCCATGAGAGAATGATTTACTAGTAATGCATTATTGTTTCTCTGGAATTTGACCAACCTTAACAAATGCTTAATAAAGCATAATTAGCCTTCACTTTAGAAAAGCTCTCAGAAAGACTGAACTAACAGATAACAGCTGCCTGAATTATCATTGCATTGCATCATTAGTAAGTCATTCTCTCATAGCTTACTAATCATTAATAAATGCTCAAATGTGTACTTAAATATACATTTGTAAATATGCAAATGGTTAGTTCATGAGTAATTAAGTAAGAAATACTTATGAGTAACTATTTACAGCACAGGCAAATTAAGTGCTATATCAGGTAGTAATTAAGTAGTTACTAAGCATGAATCATTATTAATTAAGTCTTTGTTCATGCTTTATTAAGGCTAAATAAGGTGTAGTTATTATAAAGTGTTACCTTGTTTTGTTGAGGTTTAAATTAAAGCAAAGATTCATAAAACTACATCTGTCATCCATGGTGCAAGCAGAGGGTGAATTAGCAAAACTTCACAACAAGATTTTTGGATTTCTCTTGCTTATTTTTTTCTCTCTCTAAAAGATTTTTCCAGCTTAACTGTCAACATGAAATGAAAATACCAGCATGCATACAAGTTTAACAGCATAAATAAAGTCGTGCATTGCATTTTACCCATCCTTGCTGTTCAGTGAGTGTTTGCCCGGTGTGGGAATGGAACCTGGAACCTTCTTGTAGTGAGGCAAAGTGCTGAAACGCTATCTATTTACTATTACACTGGCTGTAGTTTTGCTGTAACATTTGTGGCATTTTCCTTCTTCAATACATCGACAAAACCACCACCCAGACTCAAAGCTCCTTTTAGATGTTCACCTCAGATAAGAGCCAGCCAAAGCCGAAGCGCGGAGTTGACCTGTGAAAACCTTTTGCTTTCAGGACATTTTCCGTCACATCTTTTGCATGGGTGTCGCTCCGAGATGGTCCTGTGATGTGTTTTTAGTTTTCACTGCAGAAAATGGGTTCCTACTCTATGCTGTGCCTGCCTGCATCTATCTATCTATCTCTCAGTTTTGTCCCCTTCTCTCTATATACTCTTTCTTCTCTTCTCACTTTATTCCCCTTTCTCTTTATTCATTCCTTCGTTTTTCTCTCTCACTGTCTCTCTGTCATTGTCTTTCTCTCTTTCACTTCATGTCTTTCTTTGTGTCTCTTTCTTCCCCACTTAATTTTCTTTTTCGGTTTCTCTTCCCCATTTTCTTTTCTCATTCTATCTTCTCCCTTGTCTCTCTCTTTCTCTCTCTGTCTGGTTTACCTCTTACTCCCCTTACTTACTCTTTTCTTTCTCTCTCCCACTTTCTTTTCTCATTCTCACTCTTCTTCTATCTATACATCTTTCGCTGTATCTCTTTCTCTCCATTTCTACCTTTCAGTCTTTACTTTTTTTCCCAGTTTCTTCTTTCATTCTCTTTCCCTCACTCAATTTTCTGTCTCTGTTTCTGTCTCTTTCATCTCTCTCTTTCCTTCTTTTCTTACTCTCTCCCACTTTTTTTCTCATTCTTACTCTCTGTACATCTCTTTCTCTCTCTATCTTTCAACCTTTTCTTTTTTCCCAAGTTTCTTCTGTCATTCTCTTTTCCTTGGGCAATTTTCTGTTTATTCTTCTTCTGTCTTTACTCTCTCTTTCTTTCTTTTCTTTCTATCGCCCACTTTCTTTTCTCATTTTCACTCACCTTCTCTCTCTCCCATCTCTCTTTTTTCCTCCTTTTTTGCTCCCACTTTCTTTTCTGATTCTCCCTCAGTGTATTTTCTGTCTGTTTCATTCTCTCTCTTCCTGCTGTGTCTGTGAGGGCTCAGAGTTTGGCCTTTCCTTCATGAACAGTGATGAGGGGGGCTTTGAGGAGAGCTGGGGCACTGGGGGTGTTAGCCTCTGTGGGGGAGGGAGGGGCAACTCGTATTTGGACCTCTCTTTTTGGAAATAGTGTAAAGAGAGTAAAAATAGTAAGTATATGTAATGTGTCTCTTTCTATTTCTGTGCAACTCTACTCTTTCTTTCTTTCTCTCTCTCTAGTCTAACTCTTACCATTTTCTGTCTTTTCTTTCTCACTTCTTTGTTCATTCCCACTGTCTCTCTCTTGCTCTCTTTCTCTCTCTGTCTCTCTTTTCTATCTTTCATCTCTCCCTTTTTCCATCTTTTCTAAATTCGATAAAAATGCATTATTATAGAGAGAGACATTTATAAACCATTACACTTCTAATAATAATGATAACAATACATTATAATGTATATATAGTACTTTTCACTGTACCGTATTTTATGGGCTATTAGGCGCTCTGGATTATAAGACGCACTGTCACTAAATTGTCTATTTTCAAACTTTTTTCACAAATAAACTGCACCGGGCTTTAAATGAAACACAACATTTAGATGGGTCAGTCGGACTTTGTTTGGTACGTTCTTGGCAAGTTCAAGTGTGGAGTGTAGGGAGGGTGCTGTCTGGGATCGCTGGATTGTTGGCGTGTTCTTAGTGACTCAGTTGTTCAGTTGCGGCTCAGAAAGGCACATTGGACTCGCTTTTTTGGTTCATTCCTCCAGTCCGTTCCTCCTCAGCGTGGAGAGATGAGAGTGGTTGCGGGTGTGTTTCGCTGTCTGCTCCATGCGTGTTTGCGTGCGCTGTAGTTTACTGAAGTCGTGCTGGGACACCCGAGTGGATTCGTGTATAGGGGGCTCTGGCTTGCGGGGTGTGTGGCCGTTTTTTGATGGAGTTAGAGGCTTAAGAGCACGTCTCATAGCCTGGAAAATACGGTAACTCAAAGGCACTTTACAATAGTGTAACACACAGAAAAATCCCGCACACCGTCTTACTTGCAAACTGTGAAATTTATTAGGACAAACCGTGCAACGTTTCGGCACTAGGCCTTCGTCAGGCAAACAGAATGAGAGCTCAGGTGGCCATCTTAAATAGGGTGTGGCAAGCACCCAAGGGTGACAGGTCATAAAGAAACAGTGCACACAAAACCCCATAATTCAAAAAACAAAGACAGTCAACATATAGTGTAATAATAATACAAATAATAATAATGAAATCATCATATAACGATCATAGAATAATAATAAGAATATATGGATACATATAGACATAGTAAACATTCACCCAACTATAAAATAATGTTGTCGTGCCATATACACATCTATATATATACACAATGAATCTTAAGCTGTAGCCCATATACAGCCCACCCAAAACAAGAGTCCTAATGATGTAAACTAATGTTTACAAAAAGATGCTAAGATTAAAATCGTCATTGAGTCCTTTAGGAGCTAAAGTTTGGAGAGTGTGAATCCAAAATGCTTCCCTTTGTTTAAGTATGCGGTCATGGTCCCCTCCTCTGGGTGGAGGGGGGACATGCTCAATGCCACAGAAACGTAGAGAGCAAATATCATGTCTCTGATCATTAAAATGTACTGCTACAGGGTAGTCCCGGTCGTTTCTTCTGATGGAGCTCTTGTGTTCACTTATTCTTTGTTTAAGTTTTTCTTTTCTGATGTGGAGGGCAGTGCTGGTGAAGGTCCAGTGGTGTTTTGATTTGACTGTGGGAGTGATGAGGAGTTCTGTTTTTCATGGGTTTCAAAGTGATGAAAAGCACCATTACCACAGCAATTAACAGTTCTGAACAAAATATTAGATCTTTAGAATTGATCAAAAAATACCCAAAATATCACTAATAAATAGGAAGCTGTGAATAGAAGGATATCAAAGTGAGTTCCTTGTAATTGTAATATGACAAACTATGTGAATGACCAGTAACACCGGTCACTTTCAAGCACGTTAACATTTGATATTACATTACTTCTACAAGCAGGACCATTGGTGGAATGTAACAAAGTAAAAGTAAAAAAGTATAGCATTTCAGTAAAAAAGTGTTGGTATCTGTATCTGTACTTTTAATGTGAATACTTTTTACTTTTACTTATCTTTGAGAGAAGGTATCTTTACTTTGTATTCCACTCCATTTTTGAACAAGACTGAAAAGTAAATGTTTTGGGTTTTTTTTTTATATTGTCTGAGACCTGCTGAAAAGGCTGAGAGGTTATTTTTATGCTTTAATGGTTTGAGCAAACAAAAATATACAAATAAAAATAGCTAGAAAAAAAAAAACACTTGATTGAGTTAAGTTATGTTCAACAAATTTTGGCACAAATAAGTACAATCAGTTTGACCTTGCTTTTTAGTTTTTAAGTAAATGTTTAAACTGACACTTTTACTCACGTAGATTTTTTTCATGTGATACTTTTACTTGTGTATTTTTATTTCTGGTATTTAAGTAACAAAACCGAGTACTTCTTCCAACACTGGACAGGACAATATGATGTAAAATGGGGGTGAAGAGCAGCTTTGACATTGAGAAAATGATCAGAGCTGGAAATCACTCTCATAACACTGAAACTGGCACTGAGCCCGTCTGCAGCTACAGGTCGACTAGATTTAAAGAGCCACTTGTGCATTCACTTCTATTGTTCTTAACCAATAATAAAGCACATAGATTTTAGATCAGCTACTGCTTTCATCTTTGATTTTCAGCTCAAAAAATGGCATAGAGTAAGTACCATTCATTGCTTTATTAGATTTGATTTAATTAGTTGTTCCATAGATTCTATTTTGTGCCTTTTTTCAGGGGTCTAATACAAAAGAACTGTGATGTGGCCTGTTATGCACGAACTGTTGCTGTGTGCCCTTTGAGTGAGTTTGCTCCATCAGAATTATTAATGAGAGCTAAAACCAGGCTTACTCCGTGTTGAAAGGGTTTCATAGATCGTGATGCATTTTAAAACAACTCTCCTTCCCCTCCCTCCTCCCTCCCCTCATCCCCTGCCTTTGAAAAACACGCACAAAGAGGAAAAATGACAAAAGCCAAAGCAATAATATCTCTGCCTCTTGCCTCCTGTCAGTCAAATGTGATTAAGTCTATTTCTAATGTCAGGGAGTGGTTTGGACTCACATTATGAAGACATACAAGTCAACAGCATTAAAGAGCCTTTCAGAGCAGACACTGACATGCATCATATGGCAAAGAGAAGGTGACCATGATTGTCAACATTTTCAACACTCCAAAAAGCAATGTCTAGTTTTAGTGTGTGGTGATTTTTATGAGTAGGCAAGTGCAGCTAACACAATCTCTGCTAATAATTAATACAAATAATAATAAATACATCAATAAAAAGAGAGAGAGATTTGAGCATAAACAGTTAATACAGTGTGTACATTATAGTTGAATATGGGCAAATATATCCAGGAACCAGTAAATGAATGTCTTTGGACCAGTAGCCTCACTGGCCCCTCCCCTTCTCCAAGTCAAGTCAATGTATGTTACTGTAGACGATCCACTGTTTGACCCCATGTCAAATCTAAAAAAAAAAAAAAAAAGCCTTTCTGCACCCTCTAAAAGTTTTATTATTTGTCATGGACAAATTACAAAGTTTATTTGTGATGGGGAACAATTTACACGGTCTCTTTAGACTTGACCTTGAAGAAAGGTGAATAAAGGGTACAAAATCTGTTTCCATAATCATTATTAAGTGCTCTGTCTCAAATTAGGTATTAACAAAGTATTCAGATGCTTTATTAGTTCATGTTTTGTTTATGACGCTCGTTGTTCTGCCAGGTGAGGACTGAGCAGGGAGGAGCTGTGTGCTGGGAGCATGGGAAGTGATACTTCCTGGTTCTGTAGGCTTATGGGCGGAGCCTTAGACAAGACCTGTGGTCTCATGTAACCAAAAGAGTTTGAATAATGTCAGTGAGAGATCACAATATCAGTCAAACATGCATAAATGATTAAGAAAACCAAAATCTAAAAGAAAAAGCTGTGAAAAAACACCACAACTGTATTTTGTATAACATGATACATGTCACATCACACCAAAAATGTTGCACAAGTTATTTATGATAAACAGTGAATGAGGACGGGGGCTCTACTGTCTGACTAAATAATCCAGCTAATTGAAATGGTACAGGCAGTACTCATGCTGTAAATAGTGATGGGTGGTCGGTTCCATTGGTAGATAGTTTTACTTGTCAAGTGAAATTTACTTAAATTATGCTAAAACTTTGTAAATTCAAGTCATCCCAATTTGGCTAGATTTGACGTTTTGCAGTGAATGAAAACAGGGTATGTGAATGACTAAATGGTCATTTATAGTTGAAGCTATTTTGTGCTCTTCAAATGATGACAGGAAAACTGAGTGGTTTTACCATTTATTAAAGTGTAATAGAACACGAGTCCCTAACCACCAGTCCAGGGTCAAAAACCAGGCTGTAGGCAATCTGCTGCTGGGCCTCACTCAGACTAATTTATTAGATATCTCTAAAAGGAGTTTATTCCTTTTTACAGTCTACTACCATATTTCTGTCTTTTACTCTGAAAATATAGTTGTTTGAAAATCCAAATCTATTTCAGACCTACAAACATTTGAAGGAAAAAACCCTGAACCACAAACAAAGGAATGTGGTCTACTCCATTTAGTGGAATGAAGACTGCAGTGAGCTATATAATGGAGAAACAAAAAAGCCACTTCATAAGAGAATGTACCAACACAAACGGAACAGACGGCAGAGAAGTTACCATACATCCTCATCTCAAAGCCACTAACCACTTATTTGAAAATAATGAGGTACAGATCTTAGCCCGAGAAAAGAAATGGTTTGAGAGAGAAGTTAAAGAGGTTATTTTTTGTTAGAAGAAGAAGATAATCCATCTTTTAACAGAAATGGAGGCCTCAGACATCATCTGTCTCCTATTTACAACTCCATTCTCAAACTTAAATCAAAATAAAGAAAACAATAGTGACTGCCTGTATGCTCAGGTGTTTGTAAAATCACTCAGTCGTCCAGGTAAGATTCATGGCAAAGGAGAAATTAAATTCTGTCAACTGGACAACATTTTTTTTTGATCAAACACCTTTCAGAACTGAAGAAGTAACTTGGATGAGCTACAAAACGTCTTCGATCAACAGAACTTTTGTCCAGTTGACAGAATTTAATTTCTCCATTGCCACGTTCACAGTTCACACTCAGTGCAGTTCAGTAGACCTACCCAACAAACTGAAACTGTAAAGAAGTGGGTTAGTTAGTTGGTAGGTTAGTTTCAGAGTAGTTTTAGTGTAGTTAGCTCCTCCCTACAGGCAGATACAACGCATTGTCCATCAGCATTTTGACTAGAACTGAAGAAGCAGCTTGGATGTGCTGCAAAACGTCTTCAATCAAAAAATGTGTGTCTTGTTGACAGAATTAAATTTTTCTTTTGCTATGGATCCTACCTGAACGACTGAGGGTTTACACAGACAATAATAATGTCTATAAAAAGTAAATGATTGCTTTAGTCTTTAATTGTTCCTGTATTAGTCATTAGTTAGTTCTTGGCATCTTCAACTGTAAAAATTGCCGACCAGAATTGTTGAAGAAAAATAAATTTTAAATCTAAGCATTTTTTCCCCTTTTCTTGTTTTCATTACAAGGGCTGTCTACCCATTCACAGTGAAAAAAATGAAAATTAACACATTCTACATGGAAAATAGCTTGGGCCTATTCCAAGGACAATATTTTTCACCCTTGGCTGCTCTTAAAAAGCCACCCAATTCCATGGGAAAACCTAAACCTGGCAACTCAGCGGTCAGCATTCGAATCTATTGCCTTGTACAGGGCAGTAGCTCAGTTGGTAAGAGCATATGTCCACTGAGCTGAAGGTTGGGGGTTTGAATCCTGCTCTCAACATAAACATCATTGGTTGAGTGGTCAGAGGTTGGTGGTGCAATTCCAGCTCCCACAGATTAATGCTGTCATTGTGGCCTTGGGCAAGACCCTTAACCCACCTTGTCCCTCGGTGTCTGTGTACACTGTGTGTGAATGGGTGAATGTTTCCTTGTTGTAAAGTGCCTTGAAGGTGGAAAAGGGCACATCCCCATCATGGACTTGGGCTCTCCTTCAGTGAGTTTTACTCCACAGTGTGAGTTCAGGAATTATTTTGGACATCTTAAATTTGTGTAAACCATAAAGTATTGCCAGTGAGGAGACTATATTAAAATATTGGTATATTGGTCGATTATGATGCAGATTCGACAATATACGTATCAGCAATATCAGTATTTGATAACATTGGTTTTCTCTGTGTGCTCATGTGTCATTCCCAGATTTGTATCAGTATAAGAGCACATAATATACACACATGGATGACTATGAAACCTACTTAGACCACTGAGGCATTACACAAACATAAGGCCAAATGTTAATATAAATATAGCAGAACCTGCATTGAGTATTGAGTTTATTCCCATTGCATAATATGTCCATTTTAGCTGAAGCTTTAACCTTCAAATATAAATATATATAAAATTATTAAATATACAGATGGGATACACAGTTCAGAAATGCTTATGACTCTCAAAGCAAATAAATGTTGAAAAACACTACTGTTACCTTAATTGAAATCTTTGGAGGAAGTACAATCTAATAATGTCTTCATTACTTCCACCAGGCTCTTCAAATCTGTACAGTACTCTGAATGCACTCAAGCCTTTACTGAAATGGCAATTCAATCAAACTATTCATCAACTACAACACTAGAGACTCTGGGGTAAAAACAGCTAACTGTGTTGAGGCTGATTCACAGTCTGTGAATTTACAAAAGGAACCAATTCATCCTGAGCTAATAGCATTTCCTCTGTTCAGCCTTTTGTCATATACAAACTCTCACTTATGTTAATTAAAAATAAATATGTACTAGCTTTTCTAAACTTAAAGAACACATATGCACAATTTATGTTTGTTTTATGTTTGTTTATGTTGTTCTTTCATCAAAAACAGTTGCATTTGCTTCATTTATCCATTAATCCAAAGTTGTATTCTCTGAGCACTCAAAAAATAATTAATTTACATTTTGCCTGGATTGCTGCATCAAAGGTAAAAACCATCACTAGGTTCATTCTGCGGTCAAATTGTGTTCACATCCAATGCATCGCTCTATCACCACTACAGTCATGTTGCTTAATGGATTCATTTCTTTAAATTCTCATTCTTCATTCCCATTGCTGACAGCAGAGGGAGCCCCAACGCCTAAATAACTCTTTGGAAATGTGATGTAATTTATAAAGTGTGTTTCACAAATGTTTACATTAATTAAAGAAAGTGTGGACAGTTTTTACAAGGTGACTAAAACCATGTCTAAAAGAGAATTAAACCCACAGGAATGCATATTATTATTACTTATTATTTCATTACTACTAACCACTGCAGCATCAGGGTGTGTGTGTGTTTTGTGGAGTCACACAGCTGTGCAGTTGCACATTGGAAATCCAGCAGAGAGCATTGATTTTGCTGGAGGCTGAGCTCATGGACCATAAATACACAATAAGTTCAGATACCTTTAAACCCATGGCCACTTTCACCGAAGGATGTAGTATTACTGGAGTGGTATTGAGCGATGCTAGATCAGCCATAACACTGCACTTAGAGAAGTAGTTGCACTTTTTTTTTTTTTTTTTTTTTTTTTTAAGGGATGAATCGAAACATTTGGCTGTTTGACTTTTTTTTTCTTAGTCAAATAATTAAAAATGCTAAAAATTTACATACGCTAAACCTGATTACATGATTTGATTTTTAGCAACAAAACAAAACTTTTGAAAAACTTCTGTCCAGTTGACAGAACTGAATTTTTCTCCTGGTCATACCTGGACAACTGAGGGATTACACAGACATGATTTGATTTTACTTTATCAGTACATTCATTTTGTATATATTGATTACATAAATGTTACCATGTTTGTTATGTAATTATAGTTCTTGAGTTGAACTGATCTACAGTTTGTTTGTTTTTTTTATTAGATGTCTTACTATTACTCTCAAATATTGGTCTAGTGAAATAAAGTAAGAACTAAAGTGGTGAACCTTCAAACAATTAACCAAATTTGATTTAATTTCTTTTCTAATTTGAACGCTTTTCCCCAAATTTTAACCTTGAAATAGTGTCAAACTCACAGTTAAAAAATCCAAATTAGATACAAATAATAATTGCGCCCCTGCCCTTGTGTAAAACCAGAACCTTTGATGAAAAAAATCAACTGCTGTGAAAATGTGTTTTGGTATTTTGCAACACAACATTTGAAAAAGTGTTTTTGAAAAAGATCACATCAACAAAGGCGCGTGTTTGGATGCTCACCACAGCGGGGTCTGCTTGTCTCTTTTGTGGACAGGTGCGATGCTTTGAGCTCCAGATTCCCTTTGTAAGAACAATGAAGATTACTATACAACATTTATATGGATAGTGGCTTACCTGTGTGTTTTTGGCTGCTCTTCCCCCTATGTACACCTGCGGGATGTGTTGACTCTGCATGAGAGAGATCCAAAAAGGCAATTTAAGGTACAATGGTAGCAAGAAGAGAAGGGGCCAGGAGGGACAGGGACTATTTTAGATCCTTTTGTTTGACCCAATTACATTGTCACCACGCTGCAGCCGCGATAGGACTGGTCAGGTGATCTCTGAAGAGAAATGGGACAGTGGCAGTTATAGGCAGGCAATCCAACCAAAAATACCAAAGCGGGTTTGTGTGTGGAGACAAAAGGCGCTGGAATGTAGCTAAAGTTAGATCCCGATGCACAGTGAAGAGAAAATAGGGTTAACATGCAGTAACAGCCACGCGAGGAATTCATTCTTTGTTGCTCCATAAGAAAAGACTGAAAACATAGAATTGCTAGTACATTTGTAAAAGAATCGAATATAATGATTTAAATTTGTGATTTTTGTGTGTAATTTTATGACAAAAAGTACAATTTGTTCATAGTGTTGACAAATATAAGACTGAGCAGCATGAAGTGTGAACTAGGGACAGCATTTAGTTTGAAAAAGGACAACAGGATAACAACAGTTAATCTTAAACATATATTTATTGTTGGGGTTACTTTCGTAGTCACAGCTGCCATGGCAACGACTGACGGAGGCTGCAAATCTGCTCCATCGACCCTTCCCTCCACCAACAACACTCACAAACACACCGCGATCACACTATAAGCAATGTGGTTGATACAAGGACAGAGCAATAAGTTTTTGTGTAAGTCAGTGCTGTGTTGCTCCACTGTGACACTTGATATTCTCAGTGGTCTCCCGTCCAAGCACTACCCAGGGCTGGCCTCGCTCTGCTTCTTAGATCTGATGAGATTGGACTTTGACAAGAAGATACAGTATGTACGGAGACATTTTTCTTCTTTTTTTTCTTTTTAAACAAATCATTTACAGAAAAGAGTAAATATTGTGCTATGACTCTCTGTGTCCTTTTCATTCTTATAATATGAAACCACCCTTGTCCTCCCTGTACCTGTTTTATAACAAAAGCCTGATGTGACCTTCTTCTGTATCAGTGTCTCCGAGGCCTTTAATCCTGCGGCAGAATGGACGCATTACGCTCTTAGCTGGACCTCTTTGTGAGTCTTCATCTCGCTCAAAGCCGATGTATACCTCAGATAAGCCCTCAATCAGATTTGTTACAGAGACAATAAAACCATAAGACCAGCCAGTAAACAAGGACGCTGCAGTGCCACCTGAGGCTATGGGATTTCAATTGACAGACGTAATTTTTGCAAGAAAATGAGGAATATCATTTGCATATGAGATTATGTTACAATCTGACTGGGTCCACACAGTCCCTGATCTGTCAACAAATCATTCCAAATGCAAGATGAAAGTGAAATAAACATCAGGTTTGCTACGCTACAAGCAGCAAACGCTCTAGCAACTTGGATCTGGTACTTTTTTCTAGATGTTGCATGTGGCTCTGTGAATGGACCCTTCAGCATCATCTGGAGGTAGCTCAGGATCCCAAGAGTTTGGCCTCTTAACCTGAATGCTTCACCTGACTGTGGCAGCAAATACTCTTCATTATAGACCATCAGTGTTGTTTGACTTCAGAGTTGTGTAATAACTCTTAATAAAAATGTTCAAAGAAAATTTAAATAAGTTGAAATTGTCCGCCCCATGTATTGTTGGTCAAAATGTTATTGTTTTGGCTTTCAAATTATTTAGCAATGAAGCTCAACAGTCCTAGCCAGGTTGGCGTCACCTAGTGCCTCCACTCAATTTAATTTCTCTCCAGCGACTAGGTCAGGAATCAAAATACACTAGACGGTTCGCAAGAACCCCGAAAGTTGTAGACCGTGCATAGGCCAATCAGCGAAGAGCTGTGAAGCCATGACGTCAAACTCAAGCTCCTGTCTGGGTCCCTTTTCTGGTACAGCACAACAGTAAACAAAGCAGTGGCGATGGATGTAGACAAAGCCATACATTATGTGTTGGCAATGACTCTCGAGATCGAGGATTTAAAGCCAGAACAAAGAGAATGTTTGATGAATTTCATCAAGGGGAAAGACGTTATTGCCCTTCTTCCTACAGGGTTTGGCGCATCACATATGTCACAACCAAATAGCAGTGATTGGTTAAATGAAAAAAGTACCTGCCTAACAAATCCTAATGCTGTGAGGTCAGACGGTTTCCATGATGTGAAACCGGCTGATGAATCAGGCTACAACAGTCCCACACACCTCAAAAACAGTTTTGGTCCCAGAAGTAAAATTTACATTCATTTTTCCCATAAACTAAAAAAACTTAAAAAAAAAAAACACCAACAATAAAATGAAAAATATTAAGAGTTTAAAATCTTAATGAGAGTTTGAGTGCTGTAAAAATAACCACAAGACAGATCATTTTATGTTTGTGTGATTCATAGTTTTGGAAATGATATAACCTCTGTCTTGTTTTACTCACAAAAAAATAGTACTCATTTGTCCTGTCTCACAGCAGGATATCTCATGTCTTAAACCACAGAATCATATATACCTCTAAAATGCATATAACTAGCTGTCGTTTTTATCGTATATTACACAAAATTGACTCTTGTGAGCTTTAAGTCATGTTGGAATATTGTTAGGCTACCTCCTCAAAAAACAGACCTGGAGTTGAGTTTTATTTCATTCACACTTTTTTTGAGTAATTTTTGATTATTAGTCTGTCCACATCTCTAAAAGTCCAGAATGCTCTGTTCCACCTTGTGATGTCAAGAAGTTGTAGTTAACAGCTAGTTCAGTAGAGCAATGAGCAATAGATGAGCAAGTAGAAAATGAGCAATTCCAGGTCTGAAATGACCTAAATCATTCTAAGGAAGAAGTATGGAGTTTAAAAACACAGTGGAGCACTTCCTGTATTAGCACATCATTTGTTTGAGAGAAGAACTAACCTAAAAATGCAAGATTTGTGTGTTAAACGGGAATGAAACAAAACACAACTCCAGGTTTGTTAGCGATGAGGAAACAACATCATAACATAGATCAGGAAACAGTGCAATACAGGCCCTTTAACAATTCCCATTCTTCTCAGACCAGCCTGCAGCCCTCCCTCCATCTTTGCAGCACCGCAGACTGTAGTGAGGTGACAGCTGAGTCCCTGCTCCTCTTCTGTCTCCTCCTCTGCACAGGCTAATGCTCAGCTCCCTCATTTACCTGCAGTGGCTCCAGACACCACTTATATCATTTTTCATTAACTTAATTTCATCCCGCAGACAGGAGAAGCATTGTTGTAATTAAGTGATGCATTAAATCTTAAAGTGTGTGGGTCTGGGCCTATAGATCTTTCCTTTGTTATAATGGTACTATTGGCACTATTTTTAGATTTTAAAAGATAGCAGAGTACATTTTTATGATTGTAGATGGTGCCATTAGTAAGTTGGTAATTATAAGTGGCTTTACACAATTAGTTTAAAAAGAAAAGATGAGCAAAGTGTATTATATTTTTTTAGTTACACAATATTGTGTTAACGGCATAGGCTATAAACAAGTGTACTAATGGGAGTGTGGCGTCACCCATAGTGTTTAGCTCCAGTCAAATGAAGCTCACAAGGCTAGCAGTTACAAGGAGCAACTTGGAGCTGAGAGGAATGGGAATTGATTTATGGGCAAAATAGTGACAAAACTTCCCCAGGGCCTGCTTCTGGTGGGATATGCCCGGAACCCCTCCCCAGGGAGGCGCCCAGGAGGCATCCAGAACAGATGCCCGAGCCACCTCAGCTGGCTCCTCTCGACGGGAGGAGCAGCGGCTCTACTCCGAGCTCCTCCCGTGTGACTGAGCTCTTCACCCTATCTCTAAGGGAGCACAGCCCAGCCACCCTGCGGAGGAAACTTATTTCGACCACTTGTATCCGCGATCTCGTCCTTTTGGTCATTACCCAAATCTCATGACCAAAGGTGAGGGGAAGAATGTAGACTGACTGGTAAATCGAGAGCTTTGCCTTTTGGCTCAGCTCTCTCTTCACCACAAAGGTATGATACAGCGACCGCATAACTGCCGACGCTGCACTGATCTGCCTGTCAGTCTCACTCTCTGTCCTCCTCTCATTCCTCCACTCCTCCACTTGAGACATCGACTCCTCACCTGTAGAGGGCAAGCCACCTTTTTCTGGTCAAGAGCCATGCCCTCGGATTTATTTATTTATTTATTTATTTATTTAAAAGGGACAATGCATATTCATGAACATATACTTGTAAATACGCCAGAATTAGCCCTAAGGCTACTTTTCATCTGTAGTCCCTGGCAGGTCAGAGAGATAGAGACATAAAACATAAGAACATAAAACGCGTCACAATAGACAAACACACAAGCATGACACACAACACTGACATTTACATAGGAGCATAACATTAGTGATCACAGATCTGGTTTCTCTTAAGACATCGCTTCAGATTAGTTTTAAATGAACTGAATGTGGTGGAGTCTCTTATAGCAGCTGGGATGTTGTTCCAGATTTCTGTGCCCTTGACTGATAACACCTGTTGACTGAAAGTTGTGCGTCTATAGGGTATTGCACAGTCGCCTCTGATAGAGGCTCTTGTTACCCGACCACTAGTGCTGGACCTGGGCTTAATGAACTCACCCAGAGCTGGTGGAGCAAGTACATTTAAGATTTTGTAGACTGAGCAGGCGAGTTTAAATTTTTGAAAATTTCCCAAACTTAAGATATTATACTTCTGTAGTATGAGACAATGATGAAACGATAAAGATTTCCTATCAAATTTGGAGGAGCCAAACCCAGGACACACTGGAGGAGGAGGAGCTGGAGGAAGTGTCCGGTGTGAAGGAAGTCTGGGAGTCACTTCTCAGACTGCTGCCCCCATGACCCGGCTCTGGATAAGTGGAAGAAAATGGATGGATGGATAGTGAAACACACAAACACAAAACCATTAAGATCATGTCAAGCGGATAATACAAACATTTTAAGACCAAAACGACAAGGCTCACTGCAACAGTTACAGAGAGAGGTGTGACAGTTTCTCGATGTAACGTCAATTGGAGTCAGTGGAGCCAAAGTGCCCCCATGATCACTTCCTATTTGGAATGTGGCAGCTGGCAGGTTAGTTATGTCCATTTATATTGTATAGTATGGTGACTGCATCTCTTTTCTCTTTCCTCACGTCCTTCTTCTTGATTCCTCTCTTCGATTCTGACAGAAATGGGTGAGGAAATCCCACCCACAGAGGAGATAAAGTGAGGAAAGAGGATCTAAACTCCTCACTTAGACCAGTAAAGTTTAATTATTTTCTCTGATGTTTGCTCCTGAAGCCTCCCTCATGTTTACTTCTTCCTTCCATGGTTTTCTTCGGGACGCCACTTAATATCACACATTTGATTGACAGCTGAAACATGGAGGATCAAGGAGAGGAATCAAATTAAATTACCTGACATTTGGTGGACCATTTTTAACCAATCAGAGAGAGACTGGCATTTTATAAAGAGAGTTTTTTGCACTGAGGAGGGAGAAGCAAAAGAAGAAGGAGATCTGTATATATTTTTTGTAAATTAATCTTTGTTTTGTTCTTCTGTTTTTTAGATTTGGCAGCACAGGTGAGTAGATGTCTTCAAAATTGATTCCCAAAATTGATTATTTTCGCTACATGTATGCAGTTACTCCCCATCACCCCAGTAGCTTTCACCACCTACACCTGCGCAGCCGAGGTACGTTAGATATTTGTCAGCCATTTTATCAACAAGAGGCAGAATGGTGCTTGAAATTAGGAAGGTTTAATGCTAAAATACAAGTTCATTCATTTGATATAATAGAGTAAAAGTACTAAAGGCCGTAATTATAAGGTAATCAGCCACATTTGCATAATAACTAAAAACAATTATGCAAAGAGTGTGCAGTATTTAAATGTGCCTCTTTAGTAAGCTGAACATATTTGGCACAACTAGCCCTAACAGACCCTCTGAGTCATTAAAAGCATCACACGTCCTGAAGGCATCGCTGTGAATTCTCAATGCAGCAGGTGGTGGTAAAGTGGCTTTTCTAAACACAGCAGTCTAAAGCTTTGTTCTCAACCTGTTCTCATCATGGCCATTTTCACACTTCTTTTCTCATTAAAGGTGCTGCACCCAATTCCCTTTCCCACATAGTTGAGCAAAACTTGTTTTTCCCAGATATATTGTATAAGCAGCTCTTAAGCTAGAAATTAGACCAAAGTGTGTTGTTAGCATGCTAGTAGTTGTTATCATCACTGTGACGTCAAAACTCCAAACTAGTGTCTGAAAGTTGTGAAAAGCTCTCATAAACTCATCACAGCGACTAATTAGTTGAAGCCTCTCAAAGCGCTACACCCTGCCCTGGGACAGACGGAGAGAAGCTACCAACCACCCATGTACACCTCACTTTCTTTTCAATTCATGCTTAAAGGGATAGTTCAGGTTTTTTTGACATGAATCTGTGTGTCATCCCCGTCAGCAGTGTGGTGCATCCACACTGACTTTACCTCCGAAAGCGTCCGGTGAGCCGAGATCCTAGCCGGTTTTGGTGCTGAGGAAAGTAGTTCGGCAAGTTGTGTGGGGACAGTGTAATAAAGCGTTTTTCTTCTCAAAACAACATGTGTTTAAAAGAGTGACACATTTGCATCACAAAACCTCCGTCCTCTAAAAAGTCAAACCTCATAATCACTTGGCGCTATTTTCTCTCTCCGTACGTATCACTGCACCACTTGTTTCACTTGGTTAACAGCTCGGAATGTTCACCTCTTCTCTCTCTCTGCTTAATTTCGTCTAAATCTCTCTGGCGAATTTCGGCATTGGTATATTCGGGTTCAAAAAGATCTCCCATTGGCTCTGTGCTAAAATCAGTTTCTTCATCATCGGTGTCGTAGTCAGACATGTTGTCGTTAACATTCTGAGCAGTTAACAACCAGTGAACCAGGCGCGGCTGTCACCTGGCGCAGTGATACGTACGGAGAGAAAATAGCGCCAAGCGATTATGAGGTCTGACTTTTTAGAGGACGGAGGTTTTGTGATGCAAATGTATCACTCTTTTGAACACATGTTGTTTTGAGAAGAAAAACGCTTTATTTTACTGTCCCCAGACAACTTGCCGAACTACTTTCCTCAGCACCAAAACCGGCCAGGATCTCGACTCACCGGACGCTTTCGGAGGTAAAGTCAGTGTGGATGCATCACACTGCTGACGGGGATGACACACAGATTCATGTCAAAAAACCTGAACTATCCCTTTAAATAGCCCAAGAATCAGCTTTTTCAAATAACAGATTAAACTGAAGCTATGGGCTTATCATATTTAAATGAACCCAGGGAGTGATGTAGAGGAACCAATACCGAGCCAAGGCTAAACCAGGCTAAAAGTAGGTTTTAAATTTGGTCTTAACTTCAATACATTTTACTTTATATGAATTTAAAGTGTCAGGATTATTTTAACGTCACTGGGATTGGGTTAATAGTAAGCCACTACTGGTATTGTCATAAATGTAATTAGCCTTTACATTTAAAAATAATACAATATATTGATTTCCTATGAGGGTTAAAAATGGGAAGGGGAGGATTGAGTTTTAACATCATAGACTTGCCATGAGAGGACTGTTCGAGAATGGATTCAGTATTACTTGAGCAGATATGCGGATCCCATGAGCTCCATACAATCATTTGGGGGAAATTCTGGCCAAGAAAATTCACTCTGAGCTACTGAACAATCCAGTGTTCTTTAACTGTCTGAAAAAGTGGAAAGATGTGTACCTATACTAAACAACAGAACAAAGTACTCTGTTTACCAACTCGTATGATCGGGGAGTTTGTCTTGTCAAGGACTTTTTTGATGAAGGAAACAGTCTCAGGTCTTTTGCTCAACCTCAGACAACGTTGACCCTGCCCTGGGACAGACTGAGAGAAGCTACCAACCACCCATGTCCACCTCACTTTCACACTAGGAAATCTGGGTGAAGTGTCTTGCGTAAGGACACAATGATAGAACTTGGTCCAAGCCTCTGTTTCCGTAATTATCAAGCTCAGAATACTTAAGTAAGATAAGTCATGAATAACATCAGATCAATGCAAACCATTTAAGTTGAACAAGTTAATATTTTTACAGCACCTCAAACACACCGGTACAGCGCCGTTCAGAATCAGAACTATAACATTTTCACCACAATTGACATTCAAGAGATTGTTCAGAGCCACTTGAGTTGAGTTATAGAGAGGTTAATGGAGACCGAATGGCATTTTCCAAGGTTACCTGTAATGATTAAGTTAAAGCCAGTCAATCAGTTATAATCATGCGAAGAATGACACTTTTTATAAAGGAGAGGGAGCATTGGTAATTAGTTTCAATGTCAATGCGCAATATTTCTCCATTAATATAAGTAAAAGATAAACACAGCCATGAACATTTTGTGTTTTGTATTGTTTTAAAACAGGAAAGACATAAATATTTTACTCCTGCTTCTCCAAAAATATTACAAATATAATTCTTAGTCTCCACCCTCCTGCATTAGTGGCTTTCAGAATGACTAAAAATGAGGACCATTGGCATAACAATAAATAATTTAAAACAAAATAATATATCTTTTGAATAGGTAAAAAGTTTCTCATCCCTGTAAAAGAATTTGTTCTCTGCATCTGATCCATTCCTCAGTGCTGCTGCAGCAAACTGTCAGGAGCAGTGGGTGCCACAGTGCAATGCCCAAGGAACCATCTCCAGATCATGAGCTAGGCTTGCCCAGGACTACTTGGTCAGGGCTACCTTTGAGGGAGGATATTGCTTGATGTAACTAAGCATAAATTTAGCCTAGAAGATGAAACTACAGCCCCTACCTACCTCCACCTCTTTTCTTAGAAATCACCTGCCCCTCAAACTTTATAGCTGTAGTCTAGTTACTCCTCCCTGCTGCTCGCTGACAATCATTGTCCATAATTATCATCTTCTTCTCTCCTCAGCCTTATCCTCTACCACCAGTGTCTCCTAAAAGCCATCTAATCTACCCATGTCCATCATATCAATCACAAAATATACTAGTATACTGTTGGATAAAGCTGTTCAAATGTGTCTCTTTGTTTCTGACTCTCTTGGGTGAATTGTGCATGATTTATGATGATCGGGAGAACACCAAATGGAACTCCACCCACACTCAAGTAGAACATGCAAACTCCACACAGAAAACTACCAGTCCTACATAGTTACCGATGTCTTTCTATCTCCATTGTTAACTGGTCTTCATTGGCGGTCTGTTTCTCGGGGGGTCAAACAGAAGCCAACTGTCTCCTGGATGTGGAGATGGGAGTACGGCTGTGTCCCTTTGGCCCGTCTCTGCCTGTGGGACGTCATTATCACAGTTGTAAGGTGATGTGAAGACCTCCGTCGTGCCAGATGTACAAGTGAATGAGTTGTTAGAGAACTTTATTTGCTACTGCACCCTGCAAGACTCTTCACTGCTAATGAGGTCTCAGAGGATAACAGTCATCTGGACACTTCGCCCATGAATACACTTGAGTTGTGTCCTTTGTGCATTACGGTCCGTCTCACATGCTGTATTTTGCAGCCTAATATGAAGCAATTACGGTCCACATGTGTCTATAGTATGAGGATATTTTGTATGGTAAGCAGGTTTTTAAACGGTGTGTGCCAACTACAAACTGACATTGTAATGACATCAGGCCCGTTGGCAGAAATTCTGGGGCCCGGGGTAGAAAGCGTCACATGGGCCCCCGTTTAATATAAATGAATAAGAAGAGGGTCCCATTCTGTAGACAGGCTGATGCCACCTAGTGCCTCAACTCAATTTCATTTGTCTCCAGCGACTAGGTCAGGAATCAGAATACACTAGACGGTGTACAAGAACCCCGGAAGTTGTAGACCACGCACCTGCCAATCAGTAAAGAGCTGTGAAGTGCCTGTCTGGGTCCCTTTTGTGGTACAGCATAACAGTAAACAAAGCGATCGAGATGGATGTAGACGAAGCCATACATTCTGTGTTGGCAACGATTCTCAAGATCAAGGATTTAAAGCTGGAACAAAGAGAATGTTTAGTGAATTTTATCAAGGGGAAAGACGTTATTGCCCTTCTTCCTATGGGATTTGGCGCATTACATATGTCAGAAACAAATAGCAGCGATTGTTTAAATAAAAAAGTACCCGCCTACTGTCAAGTAAATGAAACCTAATGCTGCAAGGTCAGGCAGTTTCCACAAAGTGAAACCAGCTGATAAATCAGGTTATCAATTCTGGGTCCCCCCTCCCATGCTTTTAAATGTATTTATTTATTTATTTATTGTAAAGAATCACTTAATTTTTGGTAAATAGGTAGCGCTACACAACATTTTTTTACCCCGGTTGAGGCGTTGCCACGGTGCGTACAATGCAATTAACTCACAAGCCTTACCAGTGCCTAATGATCCTACAACCAACAATGCTTGCTTTTTTTTCTTTTTTTTTTTTCAACCATGTATATAGAATTTACTCCTGAAGTGTTTAGTTTATTTCACAGGGATACGTTTTTATGTTTACAGCATAAAACAGTGCAATCTATATAAAAGTAATGATAAAAATTACAGTGACATTATATATCTCTCTCCTTCCCTCCCTACTCCCTCTGTGCTTTTAACCTGATATAATTTAGTTGTTGATTAATTGCTGATGCCAAAGTAAATATAAGATGAGTCAGACGAATTAATTAAATTAAGTATTGTAAATATCTTAATTAAAAACAACTTACAGCAGCAGAGATTAATTTGTCATTTATTTTTCAAGGGTACGAATGTATTCAAGACACGACTTCTGTCCCAATCTTAAGTAAATAAAGAGATACAGCACCGTACCAATATTTTGTAAAATTGAGAGCAGAAAAGAATTCTTCAACACAGTTTTGATAAATTCTGATCTTTTATTCCTGCTGTTGCCTCAGTGCTTTACAACTACTGATTTAAAAGAAGGCATCAAAGTCTTTCTGTATTCTCTGCAGTGTGGAGACCTGTCAGTGAGAAAACCCCAGTTCAATCTTCAGCTCAGGGCATTTCGCCTCATGTCATTCCCTTGTCTCTCTCCCTTTATTTGGCTGTCTGCTGCTTCAAATATCGACCAAAGAGACAAAATAAATGAATAAATAAGCATACAGATGGTAAGAGCATGACTATTCAGAAACAATTGCACTTAGATTTCATGCTATTAATTCAAAGTTACACAGGTACACCGGGGCGCTGTCACAGATACACTGGCAAAACGTCTCTCTGGCAAATCAGTAGCTCTAGGACAATTAAAGTCCAGTTTTAAATTAGAATTGAGCAAAGAAGGGCAAAATTAAAGACGCACTATTTAACATTTTCTGTTGAAAGGATTCGCCACCTCGTTATCCTCATGGAGATTTTATTGCTATGCCTTGAATGTTCCACAGTATGGCATTTAAATTGGCATATAGCGTTCAAATTATGTATCTTCATCAAGGCAAGTATGTGACGCCAAGAGGCCAAGTCACAGGTCAGATCTGTGAATGGGCAAAGAATGCATGTTTTTTTTTAGCAATTTAGGTAAGTGATATAGGTACGTGTAATGTTAGACTTTCTAGGTATTGCAATAAAATCTCCATGGACACTAGAACTTGGCCGAGCCTGCACCACAAAAGTTACATAATGATCCAGGACAAAAGGACAAGATTTGACAAAAGTTCCGAGCCAAAACGTGAACACAAAATGACTTTCTTTACATGAACTGCAACCATCCATGTCAAAGTGAACATGTGTGTCAGGGGGCTGAGTTGGCGCGACCACTCCATCTAGTGGCTCGTTCAGATACAAATCTCTGCACTGCACCATCACAGATAAGCCTTATTTAAACATTTGGAGCTTTCTCTCTCATATCTCTTCCTCTTCAGTCTCTACATTGACCATGCATCTGCCTCTCCACATGGGTAATTGATTTGCTAATACACAGTTTATATACACTACCAGCGCTAATATGTGAAAATCAATGAAGCACTGAATAGACCAGACGGCTCTATGCAGTCTGTTTACAATACAAAGCACTGCACCATATTGTGATGAATATGGGTCTTTATTAAGGCATGCTGGGATAATTATGTTTTCTGACCACCTCCTTATGGTATTGCTTTGATTATATCTATCAACTACATAGAGTTGCAGTAACTCAAATGAAAGTAATTCATGCTTAAATAGCCCTAGAATCAGCTTTTTCAAATAATGGATTAAAGTGAAGCTATGGGCTTAACATGTTTAAATGAACCCAGGGAGTGATGTAGAGGAACCAATACCGAGCCAAGGCTAAACCAGGCTAAAAGTAGGTCTTAAATTTGGTCTTAACTTCAATACATTTTACTTTATATGAATTTAAAGTGTCAGGATTATGTTAACGTCACTGGGATTGGGTTAATAGTAAGATGGTATTGTCATGAATTTACATTTGGAAATAATACAATATATTGATTTCCTATGAGGGATAAAAATGGGAAGAGGAGGATTGAGTTTTAACATCATCATGTACTGTATAAAAAGACTTGCCATGAGAGGACTGTTCCAGAATGGATTCAGTATTACTTGAGCAGATATGTGGATCCCATGAGCTCCACTGAATCATTTGGGGGAAATTCTGGCCAAGAAAATTCACTCTGAGCTACTGAACAATCCAGTGTTCTTTAACTGTCTGAAAAAGTGGAAGGATCTGTAGCTACACTAAACAACAGAACAAAGTACTCTGTTTACCAACTCGTATGATCGGGGAGTTTGTCTTGTCAAGGACTTTTTTGATGAAGGAAACAGTCTCAGGTCTTTTGCTCAAGCTCAGACAACGTTTGACCTTCCTAATTTTTTGTTGCTTCCCTTCAAGTCACTTTATCAATACTTACACAAAAACTTTATGTCCGGACACTCCTTTGCTCAGGCCACTTGAGGTTTTTATGAGTACCTTTAAACTGTCAAAGGGTTTTATTTCACGCTGCAAAAGCATTTTACAGTATGGTCGATGGGGTAGGGAAGGTTGTTGAGAAATGGGGGGAAGATTTCTGATGTACTTGTTATATTATGTTGAAGGTGATTGGCAGAAATGTATTGGTGATATCCATTCTGTATTTGTAAGTCTAGAGAAATGCAATTTACAGTTTTCCATAGGCTGCAAAGAACTCCGTATGTTCTGAACAAAATGGACCCTACTGGAGCTTCTGCCTCTCTTAAGTGCTTGCTGTCAACTGCTACTTATATACACTTTTGCACTGTTTGGGCTTGTGTTTCTAAGGAAATAGATGAATATATAAAATTTGTAAGGATAGACGTAGGACAATTAATGTTAGGATTACCAGATAAAAATAAGGATTACTAAAAATTAGGATTACCAGTTACCTAGACTCTTAATAGTTGTCTTTCCTTGGCTATTAAATATATATTAAATTACTGAATTAAGGGCAATTCTTTTATTTATTTTTTTTTTTTTCGGTCACAGGTATGTTTTGACATTAATTCACAGACAGTCATATTTAACACACACAGACCGAAAAGGTGTAGGCTGAAATTTAAGATTATTATGCCTGCCCTTTATTCCTTTGTCAGAGCCTCATCTTGACACCAGTTCATCTTCATAAATACAGGAAGAGGAAACAAACAAATCAGAAACAGTACAACAAAGTACTACAGAACAAACTAAGTATCATAATTCATGTATCTGTCCAGAGTTAAACATTTAAACTTTTTTATAACGTGAAAGAGACTGGTGCACAATTTTAGGTTTTCTGTACAGTTGTTCCAGAGCTCCACCCCTTTAACAGATATGCAAAATTTCATTATGTTTGTTCTGATTTTCTTTTTGATAAACATGGCCGTGCCTCTGAGCTCATATTGGCTCTTTCGGATTTTGAACATATTCTGTAAAGATTTTGACAGGAGATTGTTGTTCACTTTGAACATGATTTTCAGAGTATAAAGGTCGACTCAGAGTTTGAAGGTTTATAAATAACACATTGGTTGATTCATTATAAGCTGATAATGTGATTGCTCTTATTGCCTTTTTTGCAAGGTAAAGATTGGATTTGTATTAGTCTTATATGTATTGCCCCAAATCTCAATACCGTAGGTTGTGTAAGGCATTACCAGCGAGTTGTATATAATAAAAAGACTGTTTTTATCTAGGATATATCTGTATTTGTATATAATTGCGATTCTTCTACAGTTAGAGAGGTATGGTGAGATTTTTAGAGTGCTGCCAATGGAATGGATAAGAGCTAAATTGAAAGGTAAAAATGACCTGTTAATAACAGATACATGACAGTCCCTTATAAACTATTTGACTAAACATCTGGTTCTGACTATTATTAAAGAAGGCACTATAGGTTAAGTTGGTCATGGTTTGTTGAAAGTATTGTTTTATCTGTACTATGCACATTTTCGTGGTCTGCTCAGTCTTGTTTATTTTGGTGTTTTTGTCAGTTAGTGGAAATGCAAAAGTATTATTATAAAAAAAAAATGAGAATCCTAACAACTAACCACTAACTAGGACATCCCAGAACTACTCAACTAGACTATAAGTTCGGACAAACCCATGTCTAAACAAAAGAAGGGCACTAGAGTAATTTATAGTAATGAAAGAAACATGACTTAAAGAAAAAACAATCCAGTGCTTACAGAGTTATCGATATTCATTATAACTTTATTTACAAGTATATAGTATCATATAGAAAACATTAAAGCAGAATGAATCCAGTTTACATTTCACATTTTGGTACCTTAACCAGTTATAAGTAAAAGTAGTCAGTGTCATTCAGTGTTTATGTGTTTGTCAATAAATACATTGTTCAGTGATTTCAGTGGAATGATTTTCAATGAGGTAGTTATTTGGCTCAATTTTTTCACCAAGCTCCTTCATAAAACGCAAATACAAAAACAAATCTTTTTTTTTTCTTCATCAAATTAAGGTTGCTTTGAACCAAAGCTTTTTAAGGCACCTAAATTGACTAATACTGTTGCCGTACGACTAAAAAATCTGTGAATAATCGTTCTGGTGCCTCATTATTATTATTATTAAAAAGGGTTTGACATTGATAAAGTGCTCAATTGTAAATGGTTCGAACAAGAAAAATACGCTCTCTTTTCAACTTACAAGTGTTGTCAAAACTGTTTCTTAAAAGTACCATTTTAAAGCAGTTTAACAAGACATCATCAGCAACAAAGATGACAGCAAACCTAAGAAATTAAGATAAAGCTGCAGCTAAAACAAAGCCCTGAATCTGCTTCTTTCACAGAGAAGTCATTCAGAGTTCAAACCACAAAGCAAAAGTGTCCTTCATATACAGTAACTTTGAATCCAGCAAAGGAAGGTAAACACGGCAATATGCCATACAACTGGTATAGAGCAAGTCACAGACTTAGTTCAGTACAGGTTTTCTTCAGTCAGTCCATCTGAAAAGAGAATAAAAGAGAAGCATTAGTGGATTCTTGAGATGGAAATATAAGTAGATATATTCAAATGACTCTTCATAATGTGATTCTAAATTGGCCCTTTTGAATGAGTTTGAATGGCTGTCTGTCTGTCCATGTCCTACTCCTATCTATTTCTCAGAATGATAAAAAGCAATTAACAATAAAAAATATACATCTTTTAAGTGGGGAAAATGTCTGCAAAATGGGAAGTGGAAACCCTTGAATAAGTTACAAGTGAATTCTAGTCACCCATGATCCCTATCAGGAATAAGCAGTAAATGAATGAAGACATTATAGCACATTTAAGATCGTAATTGTATCATTTATGTCTTGTGATTGCAAAGACTGAGGTGTAGTTTGTATTATTATGTATGCAATCTGACACCAAAGGGCATAAGGCTTGGCCCAGTGTTGGGGACAGTTGCTACATTTGTTAAATTACATTACATGGCTTAAAATCAACCTCCAAAAAGTAACTTGTAGTGTGAGTAGTATTTTTAGTAATATTTTCACTCTCAGTTTTTACCCATGTATCAATTGTATTTTATTTAGCTCTACTCTTTCTAGTTCAAGTGAATTCTCAGTGCAGGTATGAAAGAGCTCTTCTCAGCGGGTGGGACACGTACCTTGCTGAAGGCTACTGAGGATGTAGTGGTTGAGTTGATGCAACCCATTGTTTTGATCCATGTTTATTCTGCCTGGTGTGAGCTGATCTGCAGGCTCTCTCATGTCCGTGGAAGCATCCAGGGGTGTGAAGGGCTGCTGCATTTGACAAGACATACTCCTACTATTGTTCTTCATGGTGACCAAATCCAAATCGTTTAAGATGCTGTCAAATATACAGTCATCCAGGACGGGCTCAGATTTAAACCCAGAGGAGTGATTAGTGAGGTGAGGGAAAGTACAAGGTGACAGTTGAGTGCTCACAATTGACATTTGGGTGTTTTGAATGGGGCTCAAAGTGCGAAACATATCAAAGCTGTTCGCCAAGGAGGATATCTGCTGAGCCAGTATACTTATCTCCTCTCTCTCCCTCTCACTGTACTCAAAAGTCCCTTGGGAAGTTGGCGACTGGCTTGGAGTGAGCAGATTTGGATGTATGGGTAAAGCATGATCCGGAACATGCTGGACAACGCTGCCCCCTTGTGGTTGCTCTGACAGGCTGTAGTCATCCTGATGCAGGGTACACTCCAGTGGGCTTTCACATGACACAGAGAGGCAATCTGGAACCAATCGGGCGTCAGATGTACAAGCTGCGAAGTCGTCATAGGAGGGGGACAGAGAAGAGGACGAGAGGGGGGACGGGGCAGGCAGAGAACTCAAAGAAGCGTGGTCTAATGGTTGTACTGGAGATAAGGACTGGGGCGACTGAGATGGCGATTGCCCGCACATAGGGGGCGCTGGTGGGAAGGTGAAATAAGATGGAGATGCTTCAGGGGAAGAGAAGACATCCATTAGGAACTCATGACTGAAGGAGGAGCTAGAGGAGCTGGGGGTGTATGGAGGAGTGAACATGTTAGGGTCACATTTAGGACCGGGGGAGCAGTCTTCTTGCTTCAAATCGCACGGAACAAAAGTTTGGTCTATCCACGAGTCTCGTCTCCTCCTTCTGGCGCAGGGCTCGTCTCCTTGGCTACTGCATGTCCGCTGCCTCTTTAAACATTTACTCGTTTTGTGATTTGAAGTTGTTGGCTGTGCAGTGGAATCTGATGGTCCAGAAACTTCATTGCTGATTTTCTGTTGGAGGAACCTTGCCTCTGTCTCACTACAAGAGAAAAGTGAATGTTTAGACAAGGTTTAGATGAAGTGCATTGCGTAGGTTAAAATTAAAGGTGTATTTTGTAACATTTTGGGGGTCTCTTACCTGCTTGTCTCTATTGAAATGTTATTGATTTGTCTGAATATGAATGTATTAAACTCCACATGTTTTTATTGCTCAAAATACCTTGAAAAAAAATGCAGCTTTGTGTAGCTTTTCCACAGATCTGACCTGAAACATGACCTGGTCTCCATGGAGATAGATTAAGTCTATAGAAGTACTATGGAATATTCTTGGCAAAACAATAACATCTTCCCAGAGACAAGTAGGCGATGAAAAACTACCTAGAAAATCTTTAATACTGCACAATTAAAGCTGTTTTCATGCAAACCACTTGAAGCAAGCTCGTAAAACTTTATAGTGTTGCCATGGTTACTTTAAAGACCTTGGCCCATTGTACACTATGCTGCTCATGTACCATACAGCTGCAGCAGTCCCTTAGTCACACTGACAGTTGCTTGAGGCGAAGTGTGTTTTACCTGATGATGTAGTTAGTGCAGCTGATGCTCTGAGGCTCCTTGTTAGCTCTGATATAGATCCAGACCCAGGACAGGTCTTTACACTGGAGTCTAAGCACCATCTGCAGCTGAGAACCATCATCTGCCTGCACTGGAGACAACACACAGGTACAGTGAAAACCTGACTGCGAAGAATACACAATGCACATTCAAATTAGACATAAAATGGAAAAAAATGTGGTGGAAAATTAGTTTTGAGTGGATTCGTTGGGTACTTTTTGAGCAGATTTTACACGTACTTATATTTTAGTCAAATTCAGGTCATTATTTAGTCAAAGTCAAAATCAGAGTGAACTTTACTGTCAATTCCACATTACACAGGGGGATTGAAAAACTCCAAAACTCTAAATGTGCAATTAAAAACTAAACATACCACACACAGACACGAAATGTATATAGACATCAGTAATAAATAAAAAAAATAAAGACAAAATATACAGATAGACAGACAGAAAAGGACATATACATTTCCACAAAAAAAGGATGAGGTAGCATTTTTGGTATATATGAAGGTGCAATATATAAAGTGCAGAGTGTTGTCATAGCAGCATGGATATAGGAATGTATTATGTTGTTCTATTTGTACCTAGTTAGGCTAAATTTTGAAATAATACGAGTTACTGAGTACAGCCCAATCTATGGCTGTCTCACTGCTGTCTTTACTCGTTTCTAAAACAAAAAAATTGCATGCTGTGATTGTCTAGAGCACCTGTAGCGTGGGAGTTACACGTAGCTCTCTACCCCATTCCAAGTAGCTCGCCAAGGGATTTCTGAATTATACGTATTGTGCTGAATAAGTAAAATTAGCACTGTAAATCTATCATTTAAATGCCCAATTTTGTGCACTAATAAATGAATAATGGTTTATATTTTATAGGTATATATAGCTGTCCCCAATCTAAGGCTTTGACTCATATATACTCAATTTCTTGCATCTGTTAAAATAAGTAGCTCTTTGGCATTTTTATTTTGTAAAGGTAGCTCAATGGAGGAAAAAGGCTGGAGACCCTTGGGCTAGAGCTCTAAAATACTACTACTAACAACAAGTACTTTGAGTAATCCTCTGCTGTGTATCAGTCCAAAAAGCAGAAATGAATCTTTAATATTCTGCAATTCAGCAACCACGACTGTACAATCTCTTCCCTAGGATATTCTAAAGAAAAAAAATTATTTTCTTCATTACAATAAAACAAGATTTGCAAATGCCTAATGGAAAAATGACTGTGCCTCCGAACAATTAGTCTTCAATGAGGCTCATATACAGCTTGGTTAATTACAGAAAGCCTGTTGCCGTTATAAATAATGAGTTTCAAAAGGCTCACTAAGAAACTATTACAGCTTGTTGGCTATTTAATGTCCCATAAAAAACAAAAAATATGAGTAGTTTTTGTTTACCGCTGACTTTAATGCCAGGGTCATTAACTTTAATATTACTGTTTTTGGTTCTGTGGAGAGGGCTGGAAACTTACCTAAAGTTTTATGGCATTCTGCACTCAGAGAAAGATCTTCAGGATGCATGAGGCTGTACCATGATCTGGTTGCTAATTCTTCGGATGAGTAACCAAGATAATACAAAACACTGAAACAAAGAAATAGAAATAAAATAGATATCAGTCATCAGATTTCAGATTTTTCCACGTATTTGTGCAAATTTTGTCTTGCTGCAGTACACATATACAGTGGCGGAGTTAGCAATTTGGGGGCCCTAGGTGAATTTAAGTATGGGGCTCTCACTATTATGCGCTTTTTTTATTGTCTGTTTTTCCCCATTGTTCTTGAGACATGCACATCTGTATTTATTTGAATTATGGTGGATTGGAAACTTGTCTTATTAGTTCAGTGGCCTCCTCGATAACAGAACTGAAAGTAGTTTTATTTTTTTGCTAGTACAATTACATTTTGTTTACATCCATTACATATGATTATTTATTTTTTCTTATGATTATTGTTTAAAGGTAAACTACTCTAATTTAATGTCATATTGAGAGAAAATCAAATTTCTCTGAGGCCTCGGCCATTAGTGTCACTGAGAGCAATTGGATGGGGGCCCCTCCAGGTTTGAGGGCCCTAAGCAGCCGCCTACATTTGCCTAATGGTAGCGCCGCCTCTGCAGATATGTTGTATAAGCATTTCTCGAGGTCAAAGTAAGTCCACCGTGTACTGTCTGCATCTTATTAAAAGTGCTTTAATATATGACGGTCACGAAGTGTGGTTAGTTTAAACGTAACAGCAAAAGTCCGCTCTGGTTTCACAAAGTTTAGGATACTTGGAAAGCATAGGGTAAGTGAGGAGGAATAACATCTCTATGAAGAAATCAAGTAGTGTTCCATCCACCAGAAAAGTTACATAGTGCACCTTTTAAAAGATCTCAAGATATTACTTTAAAACAGTTGCATTTACTTAAACATACCTGTCTGACACTTGGTTGAAGCTCATGTCCAGTCTGTGGAGGGTGTTAAATGAATGGCAGAACTGGGAGTTGTCAGTCCTGAGGCGGTCCACTGTGGGGGTGCAGAGGGCCACGAACAGGGGCTCCGTGACTGGACGAGAAGAGGAAGAGGGCACTCCAGAGGGGAGAGGGAAGTAGAGGAAACTGCCCTGTACCAGCATCGAACCGCAGCCGCCATTTTGGAGCTTGAAGGCTTTGGAGGTTTGCATCGAACAAACAAAACTCCTCTCTGAAGAAACAGAAAGACAGAATTAAATATTTGCAGATTTAAGAAAAGAAAGTACTGTACAAATACTAAGCCATAATTTTCACTGAAATATTACAGAGCAGTTTTCATCAAAGTTTTCACAACAAGTACTAACTTATAATATATTTTGCCACGAAGAATAAACCAACTTTATCTGTCCTAAAACAAGATATTAATGGGACTAAAAATGCACTAAATTAAAGGCGCATTATTTTACTTTTTCGATGGAGGGTCTGCCAGTTTGTCTCAGTGAATATGTTCTTTTTTATCCATAATGTTCCTCAGTATGGCATTAAACTGGTGTATCTCCAAGAGTCTAAATATGTGATGCCACCAAAGCGCCACTAATTTAATAAATGCAACATAAATAAACTCCATAAGCAGGCAGCAAACTCTCCACCAGAAATGTTACATGATATATCTTTAAGCCCAATCAGGTCTAAGGATGTAACGATATCATCACGATATGCATCTCACGGTACGATATTTATTGCGATATTTTGAAGAGGCTGATGTAATTGTAGATAAGATGCTGTTTTGCTTTTAAAATACCTTGACAAGATTTTGGTGTGAATTATTTCCATCATAATCCAACGAATTAGATTAAAAAACATATTTCTTCATGTTGTCTGCACTGAAATGAATCATGGGATATGTAGTTCCCGATGTTTTTTAGCTATTGCTGCTGTAAAACCATGCATTTAAGCAAAGGAACTTGTGAGTCGATATATTGTGACGCCCCGTGATATTATTGTGAGACATTTGACGATACGATATCATGATGTTTCGGTTATTGTTACATCCCTAATCAGAACAAAAAGAAATCCAACATTTAATCCAGTGAACAGAATAATTTATGATATGAGTACTGTGCCTCAAAACACTGTTAATCATTTTCTTCCACTTATTTTAGAGTTAATGAGACTGGAGCCTGTCCCAGAGTGTATGCACCATGGGAGAGGCACATCCCAGACAGTAGAAAGCTACATCTTGCCAACTAATTACTAAAGTTCTTCAATTGAAATGAGACCCATGTTTTGATACGACCATTATTACCTGGTGAAGATTTGCTGTCGAAGTCCAGATTTGATTTCACAACATCAATGTCTGAGCGCTCCACCATGTCAAACAGAGAGTCTCCCTGAAGAAGGTCCACCTAAAATATTCAAAACCCCATTAGCATTACACATTCAGTTGAGATTGAGTAGGCAAGGTACTACTGAATAAAATGACTCTATAAGAAACAAAATGATAGGCTGTGATTACATTTAGAAGTATAATTTATTCAAAAACTGTAACAGACATAGTAACAATATCATAATAATATTAATAATACTCAGTGTTGGGGAGTAACAGATTACATGTACTGGAGTTATGTAATCAGACTACAAATTATGAGTAACTGTATTACACACACACCCCCCCCCCATCCCTTTTTTTTGTTTTGTTTTTGTTTTTGTTTTTGTCAGTAATTCCACTAGTTTCATTGCCAGAAAATAAACCAGGTCTAAACCAGGACTAAAACCAGGACTATACTAGATTTAACCAGGACTAAACCAGGACTAAAACCAGGTCTAAACTAGATCTAAACCGGGTCTAAACCAGGACTAAAACCAACTCTAAACTAGATCTAAACTAGATCTAAAACAGGTCTAAAACCAGGTCTAAAACCAGGTCTAAAACCAGGTCTAAAACCAGGTCTAAAACCAGGTCTAAAACCAGGACTAAAACCAGGACTAAACCAGGTCTAAACCATGCTGCGTGGACATGTCTCCTCATCTTCTATCAATAATATTTTTGATTTGGTTAAGTAAAGTCTGGGCTTTTATTGTCTTTTAGCAGACAAAACATCTTATGTTACAATTTCCTAGTCTTTGCTTCTCTGCAGCAAATCAAGTAATCCAAAGTATTCAGATTACGTTACTCACTTTAAGTAATTTAATGGATTCCATTACAAACTACATTCTGGGGTATGTAATCTGTAATCTGTAGGGGAATACATTTTAAAAGTAACCTTCCCAACACTGATAATACTGTATGTCTATACTCCAACTTTCTTGTATCCATGGGTTTCACCCTCCTGTTTATAGGTGCCATTTTGAGTACTTTTCTCCATAAGATACAGTAATATAGGACAGAATATTTTGTTTTGGGTTCATAATTGTTGCGGCAAAAGTGCATTTTTCATCACTCTGAAAACCATGGATAGTGTTTTCCTCTAGGCTTTCAAACATAAAACATTTCAAACCAAAGAGCAAACTCAAATCTCCAGAGTTTACGTTTCTACATTCAATAAAAGCTTCTTGTACAACTATTACAATGATTTCAAAACATCAGTTCTACAGCTCAGAAAACGTACTTGATCTAAATCTTAAGTTACATTGTGCAAACCTCTCACTCACCATAGAAATCCCCAAATATTCCACCACGTTTTCGGACACGCAGACCAGCCTCCCCTGGGCCGTGGTGACCAAGACGAAGCCGTGAAGCGCTTGCAAAAAGGCCTCACAAGAAAGGGAACATTTTGATTCCTCCTTCGACGCCAATCCTTCGGGGAGGCAGAGAGAAAGTTCATTGTTATCTTGACTTTACATTTTGTAGCTTGTCACTGCTGAAAGAACCCCCTAAAGCGTTGCTAACTTTAGAAGCGTTGCATTATTTAAAGTTTGACAGTTTGTCCCGACTTTAAAAGTAGAAACTTTGAAATAACTTACCTCGAAAAAGCACTGACTTCTTAATGTAGGTACAAATAGCTGCCATGGAGTGTAAGTAGGAGAGGCGGTCCTGGTCGTCGGATGTGATTGGTAAAAGAGCGCGCATGTTCCTGATTTCATTGTTGATTTGGTCCCTTCTGGCTTTAGATGCTCCTTTGGTTGATCTATGAGAAGACATTGTTAAAAAAACAATCAACAAAAATCACAGTACTTCCAATACAAATTTAATTCATTGCAATAGCTCGCACTGATTCAATCCAAAAAATATCTTCTAATATCTTCTTTAATACTAGTGTGCTGCTAAGCCAGTGTCCATTTGAGTCCATTCTTTCAAAGCTGTGGGTTTTATAGCCAGTGCTGGGAGTTCAGAGAGAGGGGTGGAACAAAAACAAAATGACACACACATTAAGAGGAGGAGTTAAGCTGTTGTTTGCCCAAATAGAGCAGGAGGCATCACAGCATCCCAAACCACGTCACTATGACAACAGAAAATACAGCCGCAAAAGGGGAGATGAATCAGGCTAAATAAAGATGAGCGTCTAAATAAAGATGAGCTAAAACTGTGCATGATTTGGGTTCTATATTTGAAGATTGTTACTAAAAACATTTGCTAATGTCCTTGTTTATTTGGACAGATGACAAAACGACAAACTAGACTACATTTTAGACTGCATGTCATGTTATGTTATGGTGTTGTGGATTGATAAACGTTTTTGCAATGTGGGATTTTACTAGGCTGCCCATTGTTTTAAGAGGGATGAAAATGAGCATGAGCAATGTTACCAGCTTTTACCAGCAGTGGAATGGTTAAAAGTCCTCAAAATGGCGCCTATATGCAGGAAGCTGAAATCCAGAACCATATACAATAATATAATTTTGCACACTCATTGCAAAGGGTACATTTTGTTGTTTTCTGAATCAATAACCACATAAATAAAGCAGAAAGGAAAAGCATGGGTAAAAATATAAAGTGGATAAAGTGAAGTTTCAGTGTCTGGCACTCTGACCTGACAAAAAAATAAATAAATAAATAACTTCTTTACTATACTTCAAACCAATTCTCTCCTTAGTCTTTCATAAAATTTTGGGTAGGGTGACCAGACGTTCCTGTTTACCTGGGTCACTCCCAGTTTTCAGCCTTATGTCCCCTGTCCCAGCAGATTTATCCAAAACCAGTGATTTGTCCCAGTTTTATACAACAAATGTCCCAGGTGTCCCTATTTTTGACCAATCTGACACCTGCCATCAGTAAAAAGAGGCATAAACTGACATTTGTTTAGTTAAACTACAGAAAAGCTGCTTAAAAATGACCAAAACACACAAAAAAATGGGACTATACTGACTCACATTAGTGCCGAGTGCAGAATAATTTAGCTTAATTACGTACTAGTTTCACAATTTTATTATTATCAACCAACCCAAACCAGGGATATTGCAGTTTTTTAATTTTGAAAATCTGGTCCCCCTAATTTTGGGGAAACACAAAAACATATTTAGGCCTAATGAAATGATCTCAAATTGGAAATTAGCCTCACAGCGTAAATGCAATCACTGAACGTAATCTCACGCACCGCAGCCACAGCCAGGAGCCCCTCAGTTCAGCCACATCAGGACGTAAAACTTGAAAAGAAAAGTTTATGAAAAGTGAACTCACCTGAACCTCCTGCAGAAAGCTGAAGATCGCTGGTCCTCGCTCAGGTGGTGCGACGTACACGGCGTCCTGACGTAACACTGGCACGCGTTACACCAAAGAGTCATTTTTATATCTCTGGAAATTCATCAATGAAGTAAAGCAGAAAGTTCTAGTAAGTCTCAAAATATAATGACGCCAATGCTACTTAAAAATATGCCCACATAAAATTAATTTAACTGCGCATTTAACTTCTAACTTTGCGCGTAAAAGTGGTAGCGGTCTTGGCTCATCACCGCTACGGATCTATAATGATAGTTCTCTGATCACCACAGCCCGCATGAGCAGCGCCTTCCCCGGGCTCTGATAGACTTGTGTCCGCCTGAGTCCCGGCTGTCCCTCCTTTTATAGCCAAAAGCCGACACCTCTCGTCCACAGAGCCGCGGGGAGCTGGATAAGAGCGCAGAGGAGGCAGGGAAACAAAACGGGAGGATGTTACTGTTATGACGCGGGGTATTCTTGGTGAAGCGGACTAAAAATAGCAGTTTTACGACAGGCGCAGGTTGGGAGGGTGGGAGACACTGCGGAGGTGGCGTTATGACATAAAAAAGTTTGATGATGTAACAGACGAAATATCCCTCTCAAATATTAGGCGATAAGTTTAAGTCTTAATGCATGGAGAAAAAGATATTGCACTAATACAGAAGTGGACCATTATGATTGTCTATCCTTGGTCATTCTGTTATTTGTCAAAGTGTCCATGTTTCAAGCCTTTCCTAATTTAAATTAGTCAGTTTAGCCGATGTAGTTTTACCTTAACATTAGCTCCATGCATATTACAAAACCACTGTATTAAACAAAAATAGGCATTTTTGTCTAGCTTTGATCATTTTGAATGTTATTACACTTTCATTTGCTCAGTTATTTAGAATGATTACTGTAATTTTAACTACTGTGTATAGACACTGTAATTTCCTTAATGGATAAATATAATACAGTGGCTTGTGATGCATTTGTTTTTCTAATCTTCACATCAGTTTCATGTAGGGATGTAACAATAACCGAAATATCGTGATATTGTATCATCAAAGTTCTCACAATAATATCGTGGGCCATCATAATATATCGAATTACAAGTCTTTTTGTGTAAATGAAGAGTTACGGTGCAGCAATAGCTTTAAAAAGGCAGAGGGAACTACATAGACCATGATCCTTTGCTCTATTTCATTGTAGACCACATGACGAAATAACACTTCTAAGTACTTTTAAGTGTTAGTTCTTTGGATTAAGTCTTGTCAAGGCATTTTAAGAGAAAAACGAAGCATATTAATCAGTTTTTTCCACAAAATATCTCAATAAATAGCGTACAGTGAAATGTATATTGTGAAAATATCATACAGAGAGATTTGGATATTGCTACATCCCTAATTGTGAGCACAATATCGCAATAAATATCGTACCATGAGGTTCATACCGTGATGATATCGTATTGTGAGACTTGGTTATCGTTACACGCCTAGTTTCATGTCTTCTCAGGGAAATTTGTCCACTGCATTTGACCCATCCATCATCATTTGACGCATCCTGTCAGGAGCAGAGGGTGCCACGGTGCAACACCCAGAGAAACATCTCCAGATCTTGAGCTAAGTTTGTTCAGGGCTACCTTAGCGGGAGGATTTTGTGGATGCTTTGGGTTGATGGGGGAAAGCGGAAACCCACTCAGGCACAGAGAAAAACAAACACCGCACAGAAAGACAGAACCTTCCTACTGTGAGACAAGAGTGCTGGCCATTCAAGTGTGCCACTAAGTGATGCGGTGGTCCATGCACAACACACGTGCTAATGTTGCTAAGTTGTTTTTTAAAGTTGGTTTAGTCCCTGTTACCTCAGTACTGATTGCACCTTCAAAACTAAGCAGTGTTTCTATAAATGTAATTTAGTTGTTGAATGACAATGATAATAACGTCTTGAATCAGAATCTAGATATAGTTTCATTGAAATGTTTTATGCAACTTTATTTCCCAACTAAGAGGGCAGAATTTTGGACTATTTGTCATTTGTCATTGTTTTCTTGGTTAGGGCGCAGTCATAAGTCCAGATTTGGTGCTGGTTTCACTTTGTTTAGTTTAGTGATGTAGTGTGTGTGCAAATGAACTCACTCTATCAATCCTAATACAGATAAGGCAATCAAGTGCATCTTATTAATTAAAAGAAAGTGCATGAAGTGACATTGTGACATTTATTCAGTGTGGTCTCGAAGAGGCGTCTTTCTAATTGTATTCGCAGCCTGATGCATCATTGTTTCATTTGTGAGACTTTGACGACATTTGTCTTTGAACTGTGCATGTGTGAGTGTGAGTCACTCCAATCAGAGTTCTGCTGGGGGAGAGAGAGGTCCCGGCTCACGGACTAAATTAGGACTCAGAGCAGATGAAACGATTATATTGTGCATCAGAAAACATGACGAATGCAAAGCAGGAGTTTAGAGGCGCGCACTTCAGTTCGGGTCAAAACTTCAGATTAAGGGCAATATATTACTACTTAGTGAGAAAATAAGAACGCATAAACTCTGAAGCGCATTATTCATTTAGAAATTTGGTCCATAACTCACAATATAAAAGATTAAAGTCTATCAAGTCCGGCCATGAGCACATTTACCCGTGTCCAGTAGAGCATTATTTCCCCTTTTTGCAACTAGCGAAAAACAGATTTCAGGTTTAAATATGTTTATATACTATTTTCTGCCATACAACTTTTTTATTGTGAAAATTCCCAGTAATTCAAAGACATTTTGATAGGTTAAGAGGAGATTCCATATATTTCTGAGCTGCTGGCCACCTCAGTTGTCCTCAGTTTGAACTCTTGTAATATCACATGAACCTTACCCAGTTGGACCATCATAGAAATTATTTATGCGAGAAAGTAATTTGAATGTTTACAAATGTTTAATTTTATTTTTTGTTCATTATTAGTCTTTTCATTCAACAGGAAATCACAGATTCGGACCCTCATCCAGTCTGGAGCGACAGTAACTCAGTTGGTAGAGTCTTTTCTACAGATCTGAAGGTTGGTGGTTCGACTTCTGCTCTTGACATAAACATCATTGGTTGAGGAGTCAGATCCACTTACCCACAGGGCTGGTAGTGTAATTCCAGCTCCCACAGATGCATTTTGCTGTTGTGTCCTTGGGCAAGAGAACTCACATCTTTGTACACTGGTGTAGAAAGTGTGTGTGAATGGATGAGTGGTCCCTTGAAGGTGGAAAAGCGCTATATTAATAAACAGACGCGACACCATAGTTGTATTTGGATATTTTAGCTGCATTTGAATATATTTTGTTGTATCTTGTTTTCAATCTAACTTTGGTTCAGCCTCATTAAACCAAAGTTCCTATCTGGTTGACTACTTCATTTATCATGGAAGACACTCATTGAAAAAGTGAAGTCTCTTAAAGGTAAAAGAAACTACTGGATTAACTTCCACCACCTCATACATTTGTTTTGGGACTGAAATCCAAACATCCAATTTACTTCTTTTTTGTTTTGCTCCACTTTAATTTGAGAAGTGTTTCAACTCTCTAAGGCACAGTGCTTCTAAATACCTCTTGGCCAGAAAATCCCCAATTTACCTTCTGTGGTTGCCGTCGCGATGCTGGAGGCCACGAACTCGAACTTGAGTGAAGGGGGGATTGGACATTGGATAGTGGCGACAAGACAAAACAATTTACTCAGAACAAATCTCCCAAGTCTGAAACTCAAGGGCCGGTGGGACTGTCTGAGTGGGCAGTTGAAATTGGAGTGTTATAAACCAAATGTCTCTGGTGTTGTTGAACGTGGTCGGCTCCAGGACCAGACAGAGCAGCCCGGAGCGCGTCCCCGTTTCCTGTGTCCCGTTTGGGGATGGAGGAGCAGGCGGGACAGGCTGTCTCTGGAGCCCCTCTCTGTGCGGGGCCTGTGTCTGTGGGCTGCACTTAACACTAGAGATAACATTGACTTTATAGCACAGGGCCGCTGACAGACAGGAGCAAACTGCCAGACACTGCAACTGCTGCTGCTGCTACTGCGCCTGTGTCATATGAGGGAAAACACAATAGATTATAACTACAGTGTGTTAAAGGTGCACTGTGTAACTTTGCTTTGTCTAGAATGGTTCACAGTATGACATTAAACCTTTGTATCTTCATGGAGACCAAACTAGACCAAGTTACAGGTCAGATCTGTAGAGAGGCAACCCCGTTCACAGTCAGAATGCCTGTTTTTCTAGGTATTTTTGAGCTATAAACCATTGTTTCCCAAACTGTTTTTCTAGAGACCCATATTTTAAGTCACAAACCTCCGCGACCCAGTTAGAAATTATTCGTAAATCGCAAAATAAAGGTGGATTTGACCATTATTGAACATTAACGAGGATATTTTATTGTTGAATGAGTGATCATGTCTTTCTGAACAGTTAGTATTACTCGAGTTTTAAACAATAAAAAACAGTAATTGAACCAACAATAAAAGGATCCATAAGTCGCCTATTTGCACATTAAACATAGCCCATTTCTTTTTCTTTTCAATATTCAGTTGAACCAGAAATATTGGAACAAAGATTGGAACAAAAGATTAGAATTTATTCAAACATGTCTTAATATTTCAACATTTTAACCCTCTCCAGGCAGGAGACAACAGCTAAATTCCAATTACCTACTTACTCCACATCCATATTTTATGAGCTTTTTTTACTCAGGAGCCTTTTCTCCCATCCATGCTGATAAACATGGACGATGCAGACTGTGCAAGAATGGCTACACACAAACAGCCTGCCATAAGTGCAAAATACTTTTTTTGTTTACAAAGGATAAAAAAGTCAGGATTGTATATTACTACCCCATATTATAATTTTCCCCAAATATCAGATTTTTCCTGATACTAAAAATTAATTTGAGCCTGAGAGGGTTAATAAGATATGTCTCATTTTAATGTCTTAATTTTTGTGTAGGTGCAGGAGGAGAGCGCAACACACATATCAGACGCAGCATTCAGTCTGTTTCTGTGCTTTGTCTTCATTTTTGTGAGCACAGATGTGTCATGTGTCCGAACTGTATATTACAGACCTATCCAGATCGTGACAAGGTGACTGAAAAAAAATCTCTTGCGACCCAGTCTTTGGGAAACAATGCTATAAACCACCCGTAATTGAATAAATGTAAGGTAGAGCTGTTTAATGTCATACTGTGGAACATTCTAAGCAAAGGAATGCAATATCCATAGTTCCAAGTTCCAGTGCACCTTTAAAGATAGTGGACTAGTATTTACTAATAATAAAAGGTGGGTACAATATCAAAATATCAATAATGTGAATAATAGTATTTTCATTTTGGCTTGTTAAACACTTGAAAAATGAAGAGTGCAAAACAATGAATCACTTATCACAAAAATTAAATCTGAGCACCGGGTACATCGATACAGAAAGAGCTGAACAAAATGAAAAATGTAATAAATGTATGTTGTAATCTTTCAAACAAGGTGTTGTAAAAAGACTTCTGTTGGATTGCCAAAATGATTTCTAATATAGTTTTATAGGGCCCATGTCTGGTTATGGCTGGAGATCAGGGGTAATAACAGCAGCAATCATCCCAATCATAGTGGTCCATGGAGGAGCCGGAAGGGGGATCCAAAGGGGGGCTCCAGACAGGACGACTATGGACTCTGGGCTGGCACTGGACAGGAAGAGGAAGTGGAGCAGAGGTTCAAAGGCTTACAGTAGCTGTAAAGTGCAGAAGGGACTGTGTCTGGGAGAAGGAAAGGAAATAAACTTGATGCTTACACTGACTTGACATTTAGAATAAACTATTTAAATGGTACAATATTTTTTATATCAAACCTCCCAAACATGACCTTAAAATATAGCTCTACTGATAACGTGATGGCAAAGTTGTTTACATTTTCCAAAATACACTTAGAAGTAGTCCAAATAAAATAAATGTAACTACACATTTAACGCCAAATTTTGCGGGTAAAAGTGGTACTTCACCCTGCATGTGCACCGTCCCTGGGCTGATAGTGTTTTGGTTCTCAAGATGATTATCAAATTAGAAAGCAGAATGAGACTCACATTTGACTTGCCAATTTCAACGCTTAAATCCACTTAGTTTAAACCATAAGACCCTCTCTGGTCTGTTTTCTCACCACCTAAACCCCAGCCTAATTCATCAGCTGGTTTCATTTGTGGAAACCATCTGACCTCACAGCATTAGGATTTATTCGCTCGATAGTAGGGTGGTACTTTTTGTTATTTAGCCAATCGCTGCTATTTGGTCCTGACATATGTAATGCGGCGCTAACGGGGCCAACTGGTATATTAAGCTTTTCTCAAATCCTGTAGGAAGAAGGACAATAACATCTTTCCCCCTTTCATCCTTGATCTCGGGAATCGTTGCCAACACAGAATGTATGTCTTCGTCTACATCCATCTGGACCGCTTTGTTTACTGTTGTGCTGTACCACAAAAGGGACCCAGACAAGCGCTTGTGTTTGACGTCATGGCTTCACTTCGCTGATTGGTCGGTGCATGGTCTACAACCTCCGGGGTTCTTGCAAACCGTCTAGTGTATTCCAATTCCTGACCAAGTCACTAGAGAGAAATGAAATTGAGCGGAGGCACTAAGTGACGCCAGCCTGGTTACCTAAACCCCAGCACCTACAGTCAATCATAAATCAGTGCTAGTGCAGCCTCTACAGCTCAGTGAGGGAATTCTGGAGGTTCTGAGCTTTGTAGTCTGTCCATATACAGAAAAACTTGTGAGCTCTACGGAGGTACTGGCACACTGGGTTCATTTCTGAATGTACTGTAAAATGCACATTGCCTCTCTGTGTTCTTACATAAATGAATGTAATGTAAAAAAAAAAAAAAAAACTGCAATAGAAAAGGCTATGTACCGTACCTTTAATTTAAAAGTTTTCATCCACTTTTAAAGATATAACGATGGCCAGAAAACACAAACAGAATGGACATAAGAAATCCAAAGTCAGTGTTAACTGAAATTGTCTCAGCTTTATTATTGATACAGTTATAAAGCATATTGCACAGGAAGTCCTGACCAACCATAACAGAAAGTAACCCAGCCAAAATAGACATACAAAATATATTAAAATAAAACAAAAGTCATGGAGACCTGCAAAACTGTAAAATCATTACTCTCAGCCACTTTGTTCATCACCTTTTCCCCTAAGTTTATATCAAAACCACAAAAGATAATCTCTATAAGCTTAGCCACAAATCGGGGCTTTCAACTGATACCAGTCTTAATATAACGCAACATGTCAAGTCAAAGACATCACCCAAAATATAGGCATTTTAACATACGCCTAAATACTTAAGGCCATATAGTCAAAGGGCTTCAGATACAGTTCATTCATTTAAACTGTAATAATTAAGCATCTCTACATTTAATTTTCAACATGAGTAAATCGCGGAGATTAGTCAGAGTTGTTAATTTTCTTATTTTTTACTCCATCACCCAAAACATTCAACAAAAAGGACTTCAAGGGGACACAAACATAGTCATTATAAGCATCAGTAGTTATGGTAATTTGATTGTTGGATTTGATCCAAGTTTTTGCGTTGCGAGATTAGCCAACGTATGAATGGTCCCATTGTCACCAGTCATGAGTAAATGAATATAATTACAATTAGACATTGTTGGGCCATATACATTTCACAAAGTAGTGTGAACTTGTGTCTTAAGGCTTGATAATGGCTTCAGTGCAGAGATCAGATGACTTGGATTAGTTTAATATCGTTTTACACTGCTTAATTGACATTTTGAACCTGAATACTACTTACATGATACACTACACTACAGCGGGGGTGGGTGATATGCAATAAAGACGTCTAAAGTCCCAAGATCATGATTTTGATTCACAAATAATTTTGTATTGTTACATAATTTACGTAATTGAGAAGTAACGCCAAGTAAGGCCATCAGTGAGTTCACGCTTCACTGTGATTTTAATTTGTTTAATCCACCTGTCACTCAGAGGCTGACCAATAGGAGGAGAGGATGGCGAGTAGGGGTGTGCAAAAATATTAAAATATCAATATACTGTATGGTTCAAAGTGATGATACTGTATCGATATATCACCAAGAGTATTTTTTGGTGTACTGACTCAATTATTTTGTTACAGCGCTAAAGTTTTGCTGCGTTTTTAAAAGGAAGGAAACTCGTTTATTTGACATTTTCACTGTTTTGATGATTAAAATGTTTGTGTTTCATATGAACTTTGCAAAAGAAGTGGTTTAACAAAGACTTTTAGTATGACAGACATGATTTAGACTTAATTTCTCATTGAACCATAGCGAAACGATTTGAAATATATCGTACTGAATCAAAAGCGTATCGAGATATGTATTGTATCGTGGTCCATGTATCGAGGTATGTATTGTATCGGCAGCTTCTTAAAAATACCCAGTCCTAATGGGGAGAGTGTCTACGTTTGAGCATAAAGCTGCATTATACAGAGAAGCAATGAATCACAATCAGGCGATATTGATATATTTGGATCATGATCATCACGATTAAATCTTCATAATCATATCACCCAGCTCTACATTAAAGTCAACTCATGAAACATGTACTTCCCAAAACAAATGTACTTGAGTAGATGTTCTTATTATAGGTATAGATATAGGCAAGGGTAGAAGCATGTAGTTGTAAAACAGGACTATCTCTTTCCAGTGCTTTTATACACACTAGTGTTGGATTTGTAAAACTGTATTTAACAGTGTATTAACTGAGTGTATTAACAGGAAAAAGCCCTTAATTGTACCATCTGTTATTGAAGCCTTAGAAACACTTATATAAATAGAACCCAATACAATGACGATAGGTAAACAAGGTCTATAAGATTGTCTTAATTATGCATATAAGTGAAGACCTCACGCAGTACAGAAGGTTAAAAGGGACATTTGCATTAGAACACCTTTCCACATTTGGCACTGAACAAATATGCAAAATAAATATGTGGCAATTGAATCACAATATTTAAAACTGGAAAGGCAATGTTTTTTTTTTCAAGGGGAAATAAAACATTTTTACAAATTCTGAATTCAGCACAACTCTTTTTAAAGGGAGGTAGGTGGATTTCTTTTATGGCATTACCTTGCAAAGTAGAGACACCATTTGAGAGTTGTTTGCTTAAATTAATGCTGGATGGTACTTTTCACAAGCGAGCGCCTCTGGTACCATTTCTTTCATTCAAAATAAGTTAGCCTCATTTGCCCCAAAACAATAACTTAGTAATATGTTAGCTAGCTTTATGTGGTTTTATGACCTACAGACCTAAACAATACAACTCTCCATGTGGTAAAATTCACATTGATTTTTAAGGGGAGATGTGAAAGACCTTTGGCTGGAGTCTGCGCCTCTTCCTGTGCTTACGATTGTAGTCTACGATTGCCATAGGCTGATTCGATTGTTAACGATGCCAGACAGAAGAGAAAATCGGTGATTATATTCTCACTGTTTCCAAGGATTCAGACATCCTTAAGTCGTGAGAAATGCTCCATGAAGTCACTTGCATTTGTTTTTGGTCAGTGGTTTGTAAGAGTTTGAAAACAGTGGGAGATACTGAGCGGATCCATTTCGGTCCAAACTCGTCCGAAACAGTCGCTATGGAAACCAGCTGATTGTAAAACACAGCGTCGTTCTGGTTCAGCCGTGAGACGAGAAGATGGGCCTGCTGATGTTACTGTTGGTCGTCATGGCAGCCAGCTCCCACCTGTACCAGGGCACAGAACATGACAATAAAAATATGTAAAAAATATATATATTTATACATATATGCATGTCACAGTGCGATATATACTGCAATATTTTGGAGAAGCTAATATAATGTAGATAGGACATATTTCTGCTTTTAAAATACCTTGACAAGATTTTGGTGTGAATTATTTTCCCAAGAATCTCAGTCCCAAGAATTCAAGTAAGAAACATATCTCTTCATGTTGTTTGCACTCAAATGAATCATGGGATATGTAGTTTGCTATGTTTATAAGCTACTATAAAACCATGCATTTAAGCAAAGGAACTTGCAATTCGATATATTGTGACAAACCACAATAATATTGTAAGACTTTTGATGATACGATATATCGATTAATTTTTACTTCCTTAGTAACATGTAATATTGTTTAGATTTTTTTGGAAAGCACTTGGTCAGCTAGGGGTTTGTAAAGCGCTCTAAAATAAATAAAGGCTAATAATGTACATAAACATATCCAAGAAAATCCAAATTATAAGCCATAAATATGTATAAATATATGTATGACTGATGCAAGAAGCTATAATGCACACTAAAACTATTGCTTTCGTTGAACTTTATCATTTAGTAGACTTGTTGGATGACTTTTTCTTTAGAAATTGCTTCAACAGGACCCAAGTGTTTCAAAAGACATTTAGACCTGCAATGGGTTAATATTGTTGTAAATTATTAAGCAGCAGGACTATAGCTATATAACACACTTATTTATATACTGTGATACCTGATGAGCAGAAAATTACAAAAAAAATTTAAAAATCTGATAAAATTCAGGTTTGTCAAATAATCAATTAATTACTGTATAAATTTTGTCCTGGATGCACTACACAAAATGTGGAGTAGAATAGATCAAATCTGGAGACTTTATGTGAGACACAATGTGAAAAGGTTGAATAAACACAACTGGCTCTGATGGATAGAAGTAACAAGTGCCAATACTGCTGTTGTTTTGAATGTCAAGCTCATTTGTGCTGCAGCGATACTCAATCAAGCTTTAGTGTCCCATTTGCCCCCTGTGTTTTAGCCGAGGCTGGTGGACTGGGGCAAGGGGGTAACAGGAGACACAGCAGCAGCGCTGGACAACTCCGTCCAACTCTGACCCACCCAAAGGTCAAAGGTCGAGAGGCAGATTGTTATCACTGGCTTCGGTTTCACGCTCATTCCCTCTCCGCGGCTTTGTTGGGTTTTTTGTTTTGGAGATTGGCACAGGGCTGTAGATGCCAGGAGAAAGGAGGGAGAGGGGAGTTAACCAGCCCCCCGTGACCCCAGCCCAGAGCCCCTTCAGATCGGGACAGCAGAGAGAAAACATCAGAAGTGCGGAGCGTGCAAGGTGGCAGTGATGGTGCACGAGGAATGAGGGGCACAGAGCAGTAATTAGGATTGAGTTTCAGAGTTTGAGCTGGAAACAGAGTAATTAACCCTTACATCTCACCGTACGTGTCTGCTCAGAACACACAGCTCACGTCTATTTTAAGGAAGATTAAATGACTTATTCTCTGCTAAAATATTCCATCCAGGTTTAAATGTTTATTTGATGTTAAAAATATCAGTATTGTATAAAATATTGCATAAACATTATCCATAAGATACGATTTTAGATTCTCTGTCTGAGCAAAACTGATACCTGAGCTGGATATTTGGGACAGATCGGAATACTGGGTTATGAAATACATATTATCTTTTATTTATTCATATACACAATATAATAGTTGGGTCAAACAAAGTTGTTGTCAGCTAAAACCAATGTGAGTTTGTGTCCTCATTTATGGCAGCGAAGAGGACCCTAGATTCTGTTGCAAATAGCATAAGTTTTTTTTTATTAGAAGAAGCTGAAGATATAGAAGGTGGTGGTGGCACTCCTGTGTTAAATTCTTGGACAAATACATTTTTTCACTGTCTTTTTAAGTAGCATTTGTGATGTGTGTTCAATCATGTGAAAGTGAATGGTGTAATATCTGTGAGTGTTTCCTGATTATCTGGCCAATGATGTTTCTTCTGTCAACTATAAACGTGGAAGAAGATGAATATCTCCAATTTAAAACATGGAGTATTTGGTCAATCAATAGATTTTTGTGCTCAGATAGAACCCCTATTAGTTACATGAAAGAGTAAGATACACAACAAGAACACCATTTTGAGTTTTGACATTTATCTTAACATCTCTGGATGCACTGTGTTCTTCTTTGTACACTGGATCCACCACTTGACGTCAGTAAATGCATTTTAGCCACAAAAGTGACACATGAATTATACAGAAATTATGTTATTACTATTTCAGTGTGGGCATTTTAGTGTCATCAGACAAAGGCTAAGTAAAACTCAATTAAAATGGACCAAATGAGTCATAAATGGGGCTCTAATGACTGTTGTATCTGAGTGAGTTCAGGTTGCAAAGTCAGAGTGGAGCCTGGAGGTACTGACCTGATGTCGTGTGGGAGGCCCGACTGCTCCAGACTGTACTGGATAACAGCTATTTTGCATAACGTCTTCAGATTAGGGCCTGGAACAGAGGGAGATAGAACAATAACTCATAAAGCAATCAGGGACCAATGGTACAAAGGAGCAGTGGGGATTCAACACCGACTTAGCTGCAGATCAGAGGAGGTTGATAAAAGCCTTTTATTAAAGCGAAAGTCCTATCCTGAACTCTGAAACAATATACAGATCGAGTGAAGCGATGTGCGACAGTGGCTCAGTGGTTAGAGTAATTGTCGACCAGCTCAAAGGTCAGGCTTTTGATTCCTGCTCAGACCACATTCTGTTGCTAATGGCATAGATTGGCTGTCAGTCTACCCCAGGGCAGCTGCGGCTACAGAACCAGCACCTAGTGTGTGGAGCAAATGAATAAAGTGTACGGCTTCGAGAGGCTTTGACAATATAACCAATAAAGTGCATTACAAGTGATGAACATTATTATTATTGAACTTAAATGTGTGTAAGTAAATGAGTTAGTAATTTTGTTGTCTGAAATGCGAATACGCAGTTAAAGCAATTTGTAATATATATAATTGAGGGGGTGTCTGATATTTTTATCTAGATGGTACTGATCTATCATTCACTTGCTGTTTTTAGCTGCAAACTAAACATAAAAAGTAGGGGCTTTATTTGTACATTTCATCTTGTTAACCAATGTGATTTTTGATTCAGCAAAATCAGATTCCTCTTTATAACTTTGTTCCAGATTTAGTGCCTCCTATTTCTGCCTCCATGTTTGTTGTAGGACCATATGTCCAGTGGTACAGTGCCAGGGCCTGTGTGTCCTGGTGAAGCCCACACACATGAAGCCTCCTGGTCCTCAGCAGCTTCAAACTGCCCCCTCTCCTCATCCGGAAGTGACTGCTTTTGGTCTGTCCCATCTACGGAAGTGCTCTAGGTCATTATAGGAGGCAGAGCTAAGAACCTATGCCAAAGATTTAAGGTTTTTGGAAGAGACATTTGTAACTAAATATTAAATAATGAAAGAATGATGAATGTTACAGATGTAATTACTATAATTAACATTTGGTGAGAGATTTATGAGGATATGCCAAGGCAATTTTCATTTTCCTGAAATTCAACTTTGCACATAGATTTTTATTATTGTTGACACAACAATTTAATAAAATCAAATAAAGAAATTGTATGACTTAATATTATGATTTGCCAAAGATTTACAGATGGCCTTCTAGAGGATCCTCTTCATTTATTTAAGCTTAGAACTAGTGGTTTGTTGTCCTCTCTGGTTGGATTTATTAATCATGTTGTATTTGTTTCACATGTATAAGCTTAAATTTTTAACAGATTAGATTTAATAATAAAAATGGTAAATTTACAGTACTCACTGAAGTCTAGTATATACAGGTCTGAGTGATCCATGAGGTTAAATTCGTCTCCCATTCCTTGCTCGGGACAGGGGCTGTGAAGAGAAAACATTGTATTTTAAACATTTATTTCAGCGTTAATAAAATGTTACAGCTAACAACCTTTCATAGCTGTAAAACTATAGCGGATCTTGTTTATAGACTTGCTTGTCTCTTTTGAGCATTGACAAGTTGCTTGCGCTGCTTCACCTTTTCCAATTTATTAGACAAGTGCATTGTTTCCAGTATTGATTTTAGTTTTTACACCATTCTCCACAGTTACTTAAACCTCAGAAGATGTTTCTTATCTTCACTCGTACCATACATCATTTATATTTTAGAAACATAATGACAGAACAGCTCTAAGTCTATCTGTTAGTCTAGTCTAGTTAACTCAGAACAGTGGGGATGTCTTGTATCAGAGTCATGATTTAAGCCTCAGGAAGCAGGCTGCAGAGGCATGTCCAGGTGGTGTGTGCTGATAAGTGTCTCTGGTGAAATCATGCACATCTGTTTCCTGCCTTGGTTCAAACATACACCTGTAACATACCTGCTGAAGGCTACTGGCTCACAACAATCAAAACCCAGAACATGCTACAAAGGTCTCCAGAAAGAATAGCTGATAACTAATGGACGTCAATTAAATACAATAAATCAATCACAATTAAACAATATTATGTGTGCACTGCATAATATGCAATCAAATGTGGAAACAACATTCAAAATGGCAATAAAAAGCTTAATGAAAAGTAGATATTGCTGAGGATGGGGCATGTGTGCTAAAGATGAATCAGAATCTATTCAAAATCGCAATTAGCATATCACAAGGGGTTGTTTTCTGACGCACAATAATTTTCCACCACAAATAACATAAAATAAAAATAAGATCTGGAATGTGATTCTTGTATTAGTTTGTGCCAGTTCACATTTCAGTTTTTTTGTCCGTTCTACTTAACTTTCTTCTGACAAGTTCTGCCATTACTCACACAAAATTAACTCACACACATCTTGCCAGAAAGTAAAATGTGGAAGACAGCTGTAAAGAACTTTCAAAAGTAACCCAAAGACACTTAATCTTTCAATAATAATGTCACTTCCATCATCCATCTCTGTCTATGTCCAGAGCACCTTCTTCATTGTCCCTTTCTCTGTGTGTGTGTCTGGGTGTTGTAAGGGTTTTACGTTGCTAATCTTCCCTAAACAAACAGCATGATGACTTGGATTGTCCAGCAGAGGAGCGGAGCACGAGCACTCAGGTCCCAGGGGTCCCATCTGTGGAAGTCATTACCCCCCAACACCCCACCCCCCAGGAGGTGCCCCATCCAGCTTTTATCAGCCAACACCATCATCACTGGACTGTCCACTGGCTTTATACCTGCTCCGCTTCACTGGCTGCAGGACAATAAAACCCAGTAAAACATTTCAGCTCTCAGACAAGGCTCATTTCAAAATCAAATCAATGCCAACTCATATTTAATTCAAGGTATTAAGTTTCATCTACGCATCAGAATGTCTTCAGGTATAAAGTGCCAAATGGTAACCAACGTTCATTGAGAAATGCACTTTGCTCAGGTCAGCTACATTATAACTGTCACATCAAACTATTTCCTATTTAAGCAAAGATAGCGACTGACAGAGCACTCGGTCAAATGTGTAAATGAAGACTTGAATTGATGTGGATAAACCAGATGATGGGTTTAAAATGCTGGGGCAAGTGCAGAATCAGATTCAGACGACTTAATTAATTCCAACCGGAGCAATTACAATGACAGAAAAAAAATAATGAAACTGTTATTAAATACAATTAACTTAAACTAAAGTTAGAGGAAACATAATCAGACTACTAAAAGGAAACAATGACTACTCCTGAGTATCATTAGGGCTGAGTATCATTAAGACAGGGGTGCCAAAAATTTTTCACTCAGCAGGCCACAATGAACATGTATTAAAAGGCCAGGGGCTAAATCTACTAATATTTTTCATGTAAAACGTGTCTGTAAATGTCTTTAATTGTTGTGCATTTTAGTGGATAGACTGGTATGGCCTCTTTTATGTAAATTCAATTAAAATTCAAAACTTAACACCTCCTCACTGGCCAAATTGGACCCTGTAGAGGGCCACTTTGGGCACCCCTGCATTAAGAAGTTGCCGATACGATGCATACCTCGATACATAGGCCATGATGCGACGCGCTTTTGATTTGATGCGATATATTTCAAATCGCTTCAATGCAGTTCAATAAAAATAAAGGCTAAGTCATGACTGTGATACTAAAAGCCTTTTGTTAAACCACTTCTTGTGCAAAGTTCATATGAAACACAAACATTTTAATCATCAAAACAGTGAAAATGTCAAACGTGCTGCTTAAACAAGTTTCCCTCCACTAAACAAGCAACAAAACTGTAGCTCTGTAACAAAATAATTTAGTAAAATATACCAAAAAAATCTCTTACAGCAGCCCACGATATTGATACTGTATTATCACATTAAACGATGTGATATACTGATATTTCGATATTTTTGCACACCCCAACTCCTGATCTAGCATGTTGTTATTTTCTAGTTAAATACAGTAGTGAATCTATACTATTATCAGACTGCCAATATCTGATGAGTGGTGCCCTAAACCAGTGCAATTTTGTGCTGCTCCCATGCCCAAATATATAAATGGCATAAAACTATTCCAAAGCAATAAGCGCATCACTGCACAAAAGACTTCATATATTTTCTATGGTGCACTTCAAGAAAAAAAATTCAACAAAGACCCACAATTGGCTATCTTAAACCCTCAATGCAAAACCAACTATTAACATAAAAGGCCATTCTGCCATTCTCTATCCACAGCTGTCTCCAGCTGCGTGCTATCTCTTTAAGCCCACCGTGTAATTCAGCCATTGTACAAGTTCACATTGGGAGAGCACTGCGTTTAGAGAAAGTGAACAGTGGAAGTGTGCTGATAAGACACTGCTTTAACAAGAAGAACGAGGCTGGCTCCCCTCCGGACTAGCTTTCTCGTGCACTGGTAGAATCCGTTAGCTTAGGTGTGAAATTCAGCAGAACATTAAACTGAACAGCTAAACAGTAATGCTTTATTGGTCCCCACAAAAAGGATAAGGGGTTGTAGAAATTGCAAAGGGGTAATGGAATGATGGCGTAGTTTTATGTGGCATCCTGGAGTTAGACTTTGTTACGCGATCAGCAAAGTATCTCAACAAAGTGTGAAAGTGCTCCTCCCCCTTACAACCCACTGAGGGATGTGACCCCCCTTTAAGAAAACAAATCCACTTTTTCAAACAACACTCATTGAGGAAGAATAATCACCTAATTGCCAAAGCTTTCCTGAAATGCACTGCCCACACTTCAGGTTTCAAAGTTTTCTTAGAGAAACTACTTAAGTCCTCATAAAGGGCATGGACAACCATGAAGCTCTGCTAACTGTCTTAGAATAATTGCCCAGTCTGCCAAGAGCTTAGGGATAACTCTAGCAGTATTAAATATACTTGAAAATCAAAAGTTTGCCAGTGATTCTTCTACTTTGTAAACATTAGAACAGCTGTAAATAGTTTATACTATAGTGTGTCTAGAGACTGCATTGCTTGTATCCTCATTCTTGAGATACACACTGCATCCTTTTTCCTCTCTGTGTCCTATTGAACTCCAGTCTCTCTGAAGCTCGTACCACAGGAACTCATCCTACACTACAACTTCCTGCTAAAGTCTTATCAGGACGACCAGGCGTGCATTAAATAATACAGCAGTTTTTTGTGGTGATGAAGAGAAACACACAAATGCTTGGAAAAGGTGCCAGAACATGGCTATTAAAGAAACTGTGATTCGGTGGCATATTTGCAGAGTCATCCCAGACTATTACTCATATAAATCACTTAAGTTTAAACATTTCATTGCAAACAATTATTGTGGTCATATATAAAATCTTATTATTTTTTTGTAAATGTTTTTTTTTTATTTCAGCAAAATGGGAAATTCTGCAGATACTTTTCAAAATTGCTAACAATTTTGTAGTGAGTTTTATTCAGATTCAGATTTTGTTTATTATCAGCAATACTGTTATATTACATGCACTATTGCAGACTAATGCCTATCATTGAACACATCTTTAGTCATTACTCCTACTTAGCATATGACGAACTGATAAAAATGTACCTGCGTTGTTATCACTGATAGATTCCCACCCCAAAGTTTGACCTAATCTTTGCCGTCTCAGCTACTACCTCGACTATCTGCACCTCCTCCTGGGCAGAGGCTGGACGGTGGATTAGACCTGCAGCAGCCCAGACCAAAGCCTCATCTTTAAGACCTTCTACGAGCTCCTGGAGACATACCTGTCTTCAGATTAGAGCCGTAGATGCCAGTCACTTCATAAAGACCTCTTCTCCAATTGCAGCATCACTCAATACATTTACTTGGCCAGTAAAAAAAATGTGTGTGTGTTTGTGTTTAATGCACAAAAGTGTCATGTATTTCAAAGAACTGTTATATTTAGAAGAAAATACAAAAAAAAAACAAAAAAAAAAAACAATAATTTCAATCTTTATCATTTTCTTTTTCATGTTTGTATTTTTGCCACAAAGTTTGCCCTTTTTAAAATTTTACTCAAAATTTGCACAGGTGTGAAATCCAAAAGAAATCAGATTATCAATATTTCAGTAATCTCCAGAAATCAGAAAATGATCAGATTTTTGATGTGCATGTAAACATAGCCACTGACAGAGACACAGTCAGGCCTTGAGACAGTTTTGAAAGCAATAACATTGCTTTTTATCAGGTGAGATTGAAGTAATATTAATAATACACCAGTGGCTATAAAGATGAGTCCGTATAGACCTTGGGAACAGCTGTTTGATGTACTGAGCTGTGAGGATCTAAAGGATTTGTGATATATGGCACTTCTTATAGTTTTAGTGACTTCCTTTTCTCACTTCAGCTGCAGTCTATAATGTCAAGGTCGGGTACATAAAGGGAGGCACAATACATAAAATTGTCAAGATATTATTTCTTTGGTTGTTTAGTTAAACCTATAAATTTTGCCTGCATGTCATATCCAATAGTAAATGGTCTTGAATGGATTTCCGGGCACACGCTGGTGGCTAATAAGCACTGGGTCTTTTTGTACAGTTGATATATCTCCTGTTTTCTTCTGACATGATATAGACTTAGAATCAGAATAAAATGATCACCACTCGTATTCCTTGCGTGTTTTATGGTATTCTGGTGACCTATCCTCAGCTATCAGCCAATAGCGCAGGAAATATTTCAGGAAATATTAACCTGTGAAGTTTTGGTGATTTTACACTGACGCAAAACAGGATTGTTGTTTTCAAAATGTGCACCATCTTCAAACAATTGCATTATGCTTATGAAGGACATCTCCAGCCACTGTTTGTTTGTGCTGTGAGTAGCTGTGCAGCTCTGATTGGCTCATTATCGAAATGGCATTATGGCCATGGCGTTTGTTTGAAAAATTGTCAAGACAAAAGTGTAAATTTTGTGAAAATGCACAAGAATCTCGAGTGGCAACAACGCTGGTCTCTTCAGTTAAAATATGATCTACTTATATGTTGAATTCTGTGTCCTCCTTAATGAAAACCTATGTTTTCACACACAAAAAATAAGACAGATGCTCTTTGCCTACTGCCTATGCCATGCTCTTCATCTTATTTTAGAACCAAACAAAAAATAAAAGTATAATTGATGTCGTATAAAACCCATGGGGAAAATAAAGAAACATCAAGAAGAAAAGAAGTCCTTAATGTGCAGTTATGTAGTTTTATATTATATATCCAAAGCACTTTAAAGACTCTCTTGTCATAGAAAAAATAAAACACTTTAATGGTTTGAGAGAGGTGTGTTGTTGGTACAGTTCGGCAATGTTCTAATGGACTATAGATGCAGAATAAGAGAAGCCTATAAATGGGGACTACTGTAATTGAAAGTTTCCCCAAGGTCAGAGAACTTATAAAACTAATTATAAAGTTAACAAAGCCTGTTTAATGTGCCTCTTATTTCTGCTGCCCTCTGCATCTGTACAGGTTGTTTTGCAGTAGTAAATCAGTAGTAAATCAGTAGTAAATCAGTAGTGGTGTTTGGACATGACAGAGGGCACGCGCTGCAGCGGCACACAGCCTCACTCACGGCGCTGTTTATTTGAGCTGCTGTTTAACACTGGGCCTGTGACACTTCATATACACAGCCTGTTGGTGGGTTAAGGAGGGTTAAGATGTAGATGAATTACTATCATAAGCTCATCTTTGAAGAGTAAATCACTTCACTGTGGCACTGCCCCGGGGGTCCTGCTCGCCACGCGCGGGATGCCCTGTATCCTGTGGGGGTCACCTCACTGTTTGACAGGTTTTATCTGAGCTGTGCTAACACACACACGCACACACAGATACAACAAACACAAGGCCACAATTAATAAAGGAAACTTCTGCAGCCTGGCCTTTGACACCAGAGGCCAAAAGACAACATGTGTGGCACCAACATTTATCGAGTGTTGATAAACATGCTTTCAACAGAGTCAAGCTGCACTGTGACAGATTGGAAAAGATTGCAGAAAATGAATGGTCAAGCAAACTAGTTTAAATTATGAATAAGACAACGAGGTTGAACTGCTTTTGAATAAAGTTAAATACTCATTAGAATGATAATATGGTCTTTTTTTAGTACTTGTTCAAAGATGCAGAGTCAGGTTCACCAGTGATAAGCAGCACATTAGGCCAGCTGGACTATCATAACAGCAGCCCTTTAGGAGATGATAAGCTCCAAAATGACTGATATCAAGGCTCCAGCTCCTGACCCGCTGATCCTGAAACAGTCACTGGACTCCGCTTTAGGTCTATGTCTCCACGACTCAGATCGACCTGTGAAATTCCTGACAGATTACTGAGCGCTGTAAGATTTCAGTGGATTAAACAAGACGTTGGGGCTGGAATGTTTTGGCTACTGGTGGGATTACACAGTATGTGGTCCTGCTCTGCCTTTACCTTGGGCTCGATGCAGGAGGACTTGCCTGAACACACAAATATATGAGTTAATGCTTCCAACTACAGGAGCTCAAGGCAATAATCTCAAAGACAAGACATCCCAACAAAAACAAAATGCTTTACAATTAAGCCAGTGATTCTTAATTCATTTATCCAGCCTGCTAATAACAGAAATCATGCACTCGAAAGATTTAGAGTAACCACAATACAATGAGATTTGATGAATAGTAACTTAAAATAGAAAATACAAATATATAAATGGTTAAATATGCTTTCTTGGCTATTGAATTTGAACAAATCTATAGTTGGGATATCAGTCATGTCAGATAGTCACAAACTGAACCCCTCTCATAAACCACTAAGTAAAGCTTAAAGGTGCACGATGTAACACTTTTCCAGTGAAAGGCACACCACCTGCCTTTCTCCTTCAAAGCTATAATTGCTTTACATGTTTTACAGTAGAGAAGTAGACTAAATCACTATGGAGACAAGCAGGTAACATCATCTAGGCAAATTTACAGGTCACATATATAGAGAGAAGACTTTGATCACTCTAAGAAATCTAAATGGAGCATATTTAATATTGTCTAAAGTTACTGGAAAACCCGAGAACAGAATAGTTATTTCCACAAGCATGAAATCCATCCTTATTTATTTCCCCAGGCCATTCTCCATATTGTCTAATGGAAAATGAGTGAAATCTGGCAGGGCAAAGGGGGATCTGACGTAGGCTCATGACTCATAAAGTCAAAGAACCAAAAGCCGAACAATGCGTGGCACAAGTTTGGCACAGAGCACCGGAACATCGGGACCAGCACAGACTGTGGGTAATCTCAGCTGTGACAGACTTCCTCCAGATCTGCCCAATATCATTTAGCCAATATGAGTAGTGAGAGAGATGCTGGCTACAGATAAAGGAACATGTTTAATTAAAAACAACTGCAGGTTATGTTTTTGATGAATCTGATTTTACTGAATATTAAGTGTTTTTAATTTGGCGTTTATTCTGCGAGAATGAAGTGCCAAGTATAGAGGACAACAAGCAGATTGACAGAACCCAGGGTAGTACCTAAAACATGCACAATAGACTAAATCCAGTCACGATAGACCAAATCAGGTTCAAAATCTGCAAATGGGTCCCCGGTTGCTGCACTGTAGCGAACACTGCTCCTGACAGGCACTGAAGGATGGGACAAATGTAGAAGACAAATTTCCCTACATTACCTACCTACCAACACCTGTGTTTCATTCATATTGCAGATTTAACCATTGCAAATCCCACTTCCCATGTTTAAAAAGAAAACGTATAACAATAATTACTATATTACTATTGCTATATAATTAGTAACTACATGACAGCTATTTTTGTAGTCATTAAATAAACACACACTCACACTCATTAGTGTCCAAGTAGCTCATGCCCTATATCCCATTCAGCAAGCCCAAAGCGTCTGCTCACAGCGGGCCAATCTGTGCTGTCCTTGTTCCCTTCCTGCCCTCGTAGGATGCCCTGTTCTAAACCTGAGCCTCTTCCACATTTAGCACAACCTGAGCATGTCGTAAGCAATTATCTCCTGTCCGTGATGACGCAGGACAACTATGACTACAGCCACAATCTACACACAGCTCTCAGGCCAATTCCACAACAGGCCCAGTGAAATGACTGTATTGATCGTCCGTGTTATGAACAACCCAGGGAGGTGCAGGTCAGTGTGCCCTTTGTTATCAGAAGCCTAGATAAAATGAGATGGTTTTATCAGGGACTTAAAATCCTATGCCAAATCAATATGCATGCACAGAAGTCAGATGATTTGCTGCGCTAAAAAGATCAGCTGAAAGAAAGAAGGGCTTACAGACAGAAGCATCAGGCTGCCAGTTTGCATCAAGGCTCCCACAAACTACAACCAATCATTCACCACAGTCTTGGCAAGGAGATGAAATGCCTTGCACAAGGACACAACAATATATACTGATCTGAGCAGGGACGAATCACTGTAAATTATTAGCAACTGCTAAAGTTGAGCAAGGTCCAGAAACTGCAATCTACAACATTACACTGTGAAGAAGCTAATTAAAATTTCATATTTCCATACACCAAGAGCAATGCCAAGATCAAAGGGGTACGGAATAAACAATCACTTAAAAAATATATATATTTTTTTACTTGCTATACAGTTATACTGAAACATTCTTTATACAGCTAAAGCCATTCTAATTTTAAAGCTGCAGTATGTAATTTCTTGTTGGAGGTCCTTCACTTGCCTGTTTCTATGAATATGTAACTGCTCTGCTGGGAATGTTCCACAGTATGACATTAAACTGCTCTACTTTATATATTTTTTCAATTACAGGTGGTTTTATAGCTCAAAAATACCTAGAAAAACACTTATTCTGACTGTGAGCGGGGTTGCCTCTCCATAGATCTGACCTCTAACTTTGTCTCGTTTGGTCTCCATGATAATAGAAAGGTTTAATACCATACGGTGAAACATTCCAGCAATAACATCTCCACGGAGAAAAGCATTTGACAGACCCTCCACCAGAAAAGTTACACGATGCCCCTTTAAATTATGTCTTAACTTCGAAGGATCTTTTCACATCACATATCTTTGAGTTACACCAAGTCCACGGCAACAAATATGACAAACTATCATAATCTTAAGTATCTCTGCCAACCAAGTTCCCATCCCTCACCGGTCCAGTTCCATAAGTACACTGCCTGGTCTCCGCTATCGTGGGTGAAGGCCGGTGCAGGTGGAGTTAGTCATCCATGGACCGACCTTCGTGAGGCAGTGACCACAGTCCAGCAAATGAGTGTAGCAGAGGGCTGGGGGTATATCAAATTGCCCCCTGTGAGAAGGAATGCTCCCTGAGGTCATAAATCAAGGATGGGACAGAATTTCGCGCCTCTCTGCAGCCCACCAAGCCCCCTTTATACTGGTGTAAGTGGAGCTAGGTAGTGGCCTATATCCACACTATAGGGGAGAGCTATGGCCATTTCCATGTTATTTGAAAGACAGCATGTGGTCGGTGTCAAGACCACATATGGTATTTTTGTTTTAGCCATAAAAATATTAACAACAAATACAATATCAGTTTATTTTAATGAGATTTTAAGCACTTTTTGAAATCATAATACAGTCTAATTATTCTCTCTGAAGCATTAATTAGACTGAGGATCAGACCTTTCTTTTTTATAATAAATCATTGACCTTCTAAAATAATTGCAAGCCACTGCTAATGATAACGCGGCTTAAATTAGTTAATCACAAAAGCTCATTTTATTTGGTGCGATTTAAAAAATGCAAATGAGAGTAGTTGATTTCACACGGTATGGCATATGAGCTACAGGAAACAACTTTTGTAGTTCATATGCAAGATTACGGATACACTTTTGTCCATATGTGAATATATTTCTATAAAATATTAAACTGCTTAAAAGGTGTACTATGTAATTTTTCTGGTAGAGGATATGTCACCTGTTTGTCCTCATGGAGATGTTTTTGCTTTTGCAGTTACATGTCTTTTATTGCTAAAAATATATATTGGGAAAAAAAAAATAAATACTAGTACATTATTCACTATGAGCTGACTCACCTGTCCGCAGAACTGACCTGTAACTTCACCTGGTGTTGTCACATGCTTGTCTCCATGGAGATAAAAAACTCAGTAACACTTTAGTTTAGGGACCACATATCAATAGCTAGCTAAGTGGTAATTGGTATGCTAATTAACTATTACTTAGCTATTAGTTGGTATTAATAAAACACTTATTAATGCTTATTAAGACTTCAGTGTAAGCACAAAAACATCTATTGTGAACTCCACTACTTTAATGGGAAGAAAATAGTTAATGGGTTAGTACATGCAAAAAAATTTCCTTAGACAAACATGCAATGAAAGTAGTGTATACATACTAACAAAGATGTAATTATTATAACTTTTAATGCATGAACTATTACTATTACTATTAACTAGCTATGAATATGTGCTCCCTAATCTAAAGTGTTGTCAAAAACTTTAACGAGATTCCAGGTAAAGAAATAACATCTTCATGGGGACAAGCCAGCAGCAAACTCTCCAATGAAAAGTCACATATTGTACCTTTAACTGCATAAAAGAATACTTGGTAAACATTGTGAATGTATATAGTTAAAGCTACACTATTTCTAGCAATTTTTAACAATGTAGGCAAGGCAAGGCAAGGCAAGTTTATTTGTATAGCACAATTCGTACACAAAGTAATTCAAAGTGCTTTACAGAATAAGAAATACATTAAAATCATAATAAAAACAAATCAAAACATAAATAATCATGAAGATTAAAATTAAAAAAGAGAGACATAAATTGGAGAGAAGATGTATGATGTAATGTATCAAGGTAATACAATAGTCCCAGTGAAAAAGCAAATGCACACTTATGAAGTAATAGTAATGAATTTTGAACCAGTTAATAGCACTAATGTTATCTTGTGAGGTCTAGTGGTGTCAGTTGAGCAAATAAAACAAGCTGTAAATCTAGTAAGAAATTTCCACTGAGAGGCAACAAGGCCTTTTTGTGCTCTAATAACAGCAATAATTTATTTTTGCACCGATTCCCGCTGGTAAAATAAACGCCATAAACATCAACAGAGAGGATCTGTTTTGGATCACCAGGTCGAGGAAAACAACGAGAGGAGGACCATAAATTTGAGCAGAATTCACTTGAGCCACTTTTCTAAATGAAAGAAACACAAGCAAGGTGTCCTGCAGTAATTCACTTTGGCCTGAGCAAACACTGGTCCACAGCACATGGGACACGCAGAGGAGATGTGGGGCTTGGTAACTGACCTTATGTTTGTGAGGTCAAGAGAAAATGAACAGGACAGAGGCGGCAGAATGGGTAATTAAGAGAATATTTGAAGTTTTCTTTAAAAGTTTTATAACTGTAGGAGGAATTAACTGTATTAACTCAAATAAGTATTACTTGCTTATCACAATACAAAGATGTCAAACTTGATTTATATAAAAAAGCTCAATGCCAGGATGTTAACAAATAAATGCTATTTTGTAGACTGTAGAATACAACATTTGATGAAAATAATACTAGTTTCATAATTATTACCATGTGATTTAATACTAGTTCTGATAAGACCATTCTAAAACAAATTTAATCTTTTCCAGGATCAATACTCTATTAGTATCTGGGTGATTATATTTTTTGAAAATCCTAATCCCTAGTCTCACCACAGAAAATATTTAATTTACCAAATTCATCCTCACACTGACTTCAATGATCTACATCAGGCAAAATTCTGGTCTAAACTTCAAACAAGGCCAATATAGTGAATCTGTACAAAGACTAGAGTCTATCAAAAACAGAACAAAAGTGGGCCCAGGTGATGAGGTTAAAATGGTGTTTAAAATGCACGAACACTAAAAAGGACACACAAAAAACAAGGTCTGCTCAATGTCTAGTATTCACTAAACTTGAGAGAAGGACATGGCAAAAACGGCGAATACAGGCTAAAACATAAAAGAGGGTTGAATTTAAACTGCACCAAACATAGTGAACCAAATGCTGTTGGGGGCTACGGGATGTTTTCTTGGTTTTCTTGTGTATAGATGTAGTCTTAGTGGTTCCTGTCTGTAAGAGGCTTAAGAGCACTCATGTAAAAAATAAACACTGCACTGTTGTTCAGACCTACAAGGGCAAATACCACAACTTCAACTGAACTTCAGAAGGATCAATTGGCTTTTACAGGAAAACAATCAGGAAACAATAGCTTTTGGGTCAGATTAGGGTGGTGCTTTGGTACTAAAAATGTCTATTATTTCAGTGCATTTTCTTTCATGTTAACCTTTATAATTCAAGAGATGCAACTGCAAAGAAGTCATACACTTGCTAAAATCAACTTTTTTGTGTATTAATTTCACATGGTTATTAATAGTGATGAAGAATCTGCATCACTGCCATAGAGATGAGCAATTCATAAATACAACTGAATGGCCAAAAGTCCTCAAAACAGCACCTTTAAACAGGAAGCTGACCTCTATTAATACCAAATGCCACACTTCTCTTTATTCCAATAAACTCCCTTGTTTTTGTGCCTAGATTTTTTGTAATATTGATATGATTTGAAGTATGTTTAGAGTCAATTACACAAAAAGTTTTAAAGTTTTAAAAGTACAGTATAGAAGAATACACTGGATATTACACTGGATATTACACTGGATATTACACTGGATATTACACTGGATATTACACTGGTGATTCTATTCAAACCTGCTACACGACAATAGAATTTACTCCTTTTTGCTGTAGTAGTTTCCAGGAAGGGAAATTGCAAAACTAATAAATAAGGGATGATTTTTCCTATATAAAAAACTTTTCTGCGCATTCATATCTAGTTAACCTGAATTGGGTCCAGTTTTCTTACTAAAACCCCTGCCAAATCCATTCAAACAGGATGTGGGTGATATTGTGGTGTTTAATTTCTTCCTGTGCGTGGCCACTGCCCTCCATCATCCCAATGAGCCCAGTGACACCCCTGTTTAAAGGCACCAGCCCTATCTGCTCCACAGGAAATCATGACTCCTAAAATCCATCCTGCTCTAATCCTGGCGAGAAACCAAAAGATGCACAAATTCAGTTCTAACCACTTTGCCTGGCTCTTGCATTGCGCCACTCATATATTTTCACACACCATCTTTCACACACTTTCTCTTACCAGTATAAGACGGAAAATATTTCTAAATTTTTTTAATTGTTTTAGATATGCAAATTAGTCTTATATGACACTGGATTAACTGCACACCATTAGGCCTGTCAGGATAATTGCAATACACATACTGAGTTATCCTTCAATATGTGGAACAATGCGATTAAAATTTTTGGGGGTAAATTTTTATCGTGTTTGCTTTTTCTTTGTACTAGTGGGGAACTTTGTGATTTTTTTGTACTATGATTAGATTTGAGCTGTAGAGGATTAAATAACCAACTTCTATGACCCATTATCTGCTACTTACGTGTTACATTTCTTCAGCGATTTTCAAAGTTTTGTAATTGTATGCTTTTCCAAATCTTTACAAATATAGTTACATTTTCAAAAATATATTGCAACTTAAATATTTAAAGGTAATCAGTAACAAAGTAGCCTGGGCCAAGTTATGCATTGACATACAGATACATAACTTTCGCAGATTAAAACAACTTGAATAAAACTGTTTGATCATTTGGATTCACTAAACTTCTATGAGCTTAGGTATAACATAAAAAATACAGCACTTGAAACTTTGTGTAAAACTTATATGCAAATGTAAAGCTGCTCTTCTGAACTAATTGCTGTGTGTGTATTAGACAGTTGCTACTCCTGATGTGGTGTCCAGTGGAGCGTTGAAGTCCTAATCTAGCAGCAGCCAGGGGCCCGTGGACTTAAGGGCCTGTAGACGAAGAGGGGCTGAGAAGACCCTTATCCCTCTCCTCTCGGTTCCCCCTATCAGGACGTCCCGCTGGGGCCTGCCTGATAACACTGCTCTTGTCTGATAACATATAGCCCAGGTTTTGGGACTATAGCTTTGGACTGGACTAAAGCTGGTTGCTGCTCCAATACAGTGGCTGCTACTACCAGGCCCTATCTGAGAAGTGTCACCGGTGAAACAGCACTTCACCAGGTACAAACCACCAGCAATCAGCGCCGTTAAGAGACAGAGAGGAGGGCTGGAGAGGGCTGGTGTCTGCAAAAGCAAGCTATTTATTTGGGCCAGTAACAAGACAGGAGAGGTGTATCCACAAATGGGGCACTTTTCACTGACGGCATCGGTCTAGACGGTGCTACACAAAGATTACAACCGAAATTGAAATAAGGCATACAGAACAGAGGTACCATTTATCCAAAGTCAAACAAGGTTATTTTCTACCAAACAACATTTAACATCAAGGGTATTTTTAAAACTTACTATGGTTGCAGCAAACAAGAGGGGGAAAAATGCTCTTAAAGCAAAAGTAAATGGCTAGAGGTGGGAGATACGGACAAATCGATACACGTTTTAAAGATATGGAAAATTAGAAGAATTACATTGTTTGTAATAAAAACTACATAAAAAGACTGCAAAAAGAGCTGATGAAATTCAAGGAACAGAAACTTGGGTGGCCAATATATCATCCGAAAAGAATAAAAGGACACTGGGAGCTAGGAACTGGGAATAGTTCTGTTTGTGTACACACACAAAAATTCATATGTCAGAGGCACTGTAGCCATTTGAAAAAATTGACAAAATTTTTGAATTAGTGATGTGACTTTCATGAATGAATCGACTCTTTTGAATGGTTCATAACTCAAATTTTGTATGCATTCTTATACTGATTAACTCTGAGAATCAGCACAGAAGCGTGAGTGATTACTGATTAGTTTGTTGTTAAAATTAGTTTTAACTTTGGCTTCCATCATATAAGTAAATGTAAAACTGTAAATGTAAAATGTAACATAATGTAAAAAGAGAACCAAAAAGAAAGACAAAAGATTTGGATCCCATAAAAGAGTTAAAATTCCCATCACTATTTTGAATAGATTGTAACACAAGTTCTATTAATGATGAAAGGCAGATATACAGAAAGAGGAAAATGTAAGACAATCACATTTTCAAGTAAACTTTTATGTCAACTAAAATCCAATGTATCGCCAAGTTTTGGTGAGTGCACATGCTCCTAACTATAACATTCACATGAAGTCAAAGCTGATGTCCCCAATGGCTGAAAATGTGTTTAATTGGGCCAAAAGTTGTCGTATTTTTCGGAGAGCACAGAACTGTAGCAGAGACGAGAGGAGAGTTTGGGTCAATTATGGCCAACTTCTGCAGCAGAGCGTTGGAGTGGGAGAAAGTGGTAGCTCAGTGAGTCAGACGAGGTGTCTGTGTAAAGCATTTGACACATCACAGCCTTAGAGAGAAACTAGGACTTTTCATATGTATATGGTGGCTAATACATAAGCAAGCTTGGTTGTTTACATTTTTACTCTGATCTACATTTCTGTAAATTGGTGGAAATAGGTGTACATTAATATGCTAGATGTTTTTCTTCTGTGTCAGCAGCACTAGAGAAACTTAGATTATTAGGCAATTTGTGCAGTTTGCGGTATGCATTCTGCTTCTTGAACTAGATAATTTGTTTATGGTTTGACTTCAGCTGTGCAGCACTGTATCTTTATCAATTATATAGTATTTCTTCACTACTACTTTCTTTACTACATCGATGCATCTGTATAGAATATTGGTGCAGATGCTGAAAACTGTGCTGGATCGAGTATTGGTTTTATGATATCAGTCAAGCAGATATCCTGGTTGGGGAATTAATTGGACGTAATAAGACTAGTACCTACAGGCTGATTTTGGCCAAAAACCTTTCTTAAGGATTGAACTTTTATTCATATGAAGATGATCAGTAGATATTTAAAGGTCAGGAAGTGGATCTCTTGTATAATAACTTAATTATGTTTTAAGCAAAATTTCCATCCCTACACTGGTATCTATTAATGTCGAGTATCAGCAGATCATTTGAACTATTTAAACACATACTTGCATTGCAAGTCTTGCATTAATCTGTTGTGAAAGTTAAAAAAAATTGTGTGTAAAATAAGTTTAAACAAAAACAAGTAATAAATAGTTGTACCTGGTTCCTCCAAACAGGATTATCCGATCTCCGACCATACAGCAGCACTGCCGTCTTCGCGGACAGGGACCTTTTCCTTTAGGCTCTATTTTCTCCCAAGTGAAGGCTTCTGTTCACACAGGATTACACAAAAATAATATAAAAATCATTATTTGAAATTTTCAAGTATGTTATATAAAAACCTTGAACAGTTCGCTCAGTCCTTTTATCTGGTGTAAACTAAAACCCAAAGTTAAAATGAGCACTTTCCAAATATCAGGTTGTGAAGAGGGCTTGGACTTTCCACATTTTATAACATTATAAATTATCAACTGTCATTTAATGTAAGACTAGATAAAGCTGGACATTTAAAAAAAAATCACTAACAACAAATTATGATTTTAGATGTGTCATTCTTCATTGCATTTTTAACAGGATTTTTATTTGAAATATGTTGAACCTGTAGTTTCTACTGCACTGCTATATTGATGTAACTGATGTAAATGAATTGTGGTAATGAAACTGAGTCTTGTAATGTATTTTAAAGTTCAAAAACTCAATACAAAATAATTAGAAAACTCAAATCATGTACTGTGGAGCAGCAGCTTAAAAATTCCACACGTTATAATAATATTCACTGTCTTTATTCATGTTGAGAGAAAATGTGTTTTGAGTTGTTTAAGCAGACAAGGCCTGGGGCAAAGGCATAAAAATATCACGATTTGAATTAGGCTACATGACAAACCTTGAGATTTCAGAAATAGACACAGCAAAGCCATGTGGAGCGCAGTGAGAAATGACGAAACTGAAGCTGTCGTAAACGTTCCATAAAAGGAGAACCCTGTTGAGTTAGTTTGAGCATCACCGTGTCTCTATGGCAACTGTGCCTCTTTGTGTAACTCCATCCAAGTGCTGCCATCTGCTGGTCAACTATATACAGTCCCTCATTTAGTCCAGTGGTTCTCAAACTTTTCACACCATCTATGAAAATATTCACACCATCTATGAAACTTCTCACACCATCTATATATTTGGTTTTCTGAGTACCACCAAATCAAAACCAACTCTAAATCGGGGCTTTATTAGTTGAAGAGAGTTGAAAGACTTCGCAGAGGCTGACCAGCTACATGGTAATGAATATCCATAACATGGTTGTTTTAACTCCAAAAAGCATGTTTAAAAAGCAATATTCAGCTAAATGTTTTAATAACTTTGTGGTTTATAAAGTTTCAGAAACAAAATTTAAATAAAATGACAGGTCTTGTGCTCATTAGTTATGTAATTTTTTTTTTAGAATGTCTATTGGAAAAATAAATGGGTGGTCACTGTTGAGCTTCATACCAACAGCAGCAGTCCACATACCACAATTTGAGAAACACCGATACACTAGTCTTACTTTTAACATCAATGCATGTGGAAGTAAAGATTTACCTGGGTTAAATTTCCAGAGGTCATTGAAGTGCCGGTCCAATCGTGCATTATATCCTCCAAAAATGTACAGATCTCCTTTGTAGGTAACTGGACACAAACCAAAATTACACAATACTTTAAAACATGGAAGTCAAGATACATTGGTCAAGTCAAAATGTTAGTCTTAAGAAGTGAAACATAATAACTGTGAGAATTTTCCAAGCAAAAACGTCAATCCTAAATGTAAAGAGTTTTTTTTTAATCAAGCTGTTTAGTTCATGTGAGTTTGATTTCATAAAGCTGTCCACTATCGGAATGGTAAGCTGTAAAAGAGTGTGAATTCAAGATTTCACTGTTGTTTGATATTAATAAATGTGAATAAAAACAACTGATTCTTAAAAAATTTAAGTATAAGGAGGAGTGTTTCAACTCAGGAGAAAAGCTATTTGAATATGAAAAAATGATCAAATGGAACACTTCAAAGGAGCAGTGACAATATTGCCTGGGTTTGTTTTCCATTAAAATACATGTTGTTGTTATTGTGTCTTACAGGCTGAGTGGCTCCTCCGGCCGTCGGGCAGTGGCTGGGTGGAGGGTGTACTCAGCCAGCAGTTGGTGTCTGTGTCAAAGACTTTGATCTTGTTGCAGTAGATCTCATTATTGGAGTGAAAAGGACCAAAGCGATCAGCTCTGCCCCCGAATACAAACATCTTTGTGCCGATGATGGTGGCGGAGTGGAAGTCTCTCCACCGCGCCGGAGTGCCCTGTGGAGAAAGAAACAGTGTATTAAGGTCTGGACACCTTTAACAATACATCAAACTTATATAGAACTTTTTGGACACTCAAAGATGCTTGCACTTTATAAAAGAAAAATTTTCTGTGGAAAAAGTGGGCATAAAACGGCCCTATATATACACAGGCTTTCCAAAGAACAATGCATTTATTTAGTAAACCTGTTATTTACCTAAACAATTACTATATCAACGTATTCAATAAATGATAGGTAAACAATATTTTTTCAATCTCAATGTTAGGATTTTTTTTGTTCAATAGCAGCTGTAAATAAAGGGGTTATTAATTATACTTTAATGGCTCATTATAGATGCTAGATAAGCAGTGATTCACTCATTTATTTATAGCAACTTGTTTTTTAACAATAAGGTTCATTTGGAAAAGTGTTGTTGAGTTATTGTGTGGCACTGAATGTTTTTGTTTAAGCCTATTATTCACATCACCTTGTATAACCCCAATTACTAAATAATCTATTCTCATAATCAGCCTTATCAAGAAAACCCTTCTCATTTGATGTTTTAGGGTAAATACTGCCATCTACTGACCATTGTTAAAACTACCAAAGAGTATAATAGAGCTTAGACATGCAAAGCTGAGATCAAGGGGAAACATAAATACATGAAAGACTATAGGGAAATGAGATCCGCTTCTATGTGAAATATAAATACACGGTAGAACAAAGCCAGGTTCAGGCTTCTATGCATTCAGCTCTAAAGCCACTTAAAGCCTTTCACGTGTTACTCAGCCCTGAATGTGCTACTGTTTTCCTCAACTGTAGTACAATGTATAGTTGACAAACGTATTGAAAATCAGATATTAATTGATGCTAAAATTAGTACTGAAAGTAAAAAACTAATCTGAGCAAGTATCAGTAGTAAAAAAGTCACAATCGCAGGCAGAAATCACCCTTTCCTGAATAGCTTTAGAGCAATCTTAAGCTGTATCAGAACAAGTATAAGACCGTATCAGGTCATTACATCAGACTATAGTATAGTATACCCCCATGGACGACTATGGAACCTACCTGGATGCTACAAAATGATAGATGTAAAAAAAAATCATATTAAAAAAATAATGAATAAAAAATAAGAGTAGTAGTGATCACTTGTCTTGTTGTCTGTTTGATTTTTTTACTTTCTGTTGGTTAAATCAACAACGTAAAGCCCTATGAGGCGACTGCTGTTGTGATTTTGGGCTCTACAAAAAATAAATCGAATAACAGTAAAGTAGGTCTTCCATCTCGATGTTTTTATGGCTAGAATGACTGTCGAAAATATATTTTACTAGGCTTGGTTTACGAGCTGGTGGACTGTGCACAAACACAAATGGTATTTCTTCAGTGAGAGGGGGTTATAATCCTGTGTGGGCCTTTGGACTTGGCTAACTCCCAGAGAGTAGCATTACATTTTGGGCTTTGTACACAGCCAACTCGGAGGGGACTTGTATAGCAATATTGTCAACAACAATAGTCATAAATGGTTTAGCTACCACAAAACAGCCTGCATTTATTTATTTAGCACATTATATGGTCAAAAGCCCTTTTCGCACCCTCACACTTACACCAGTCACAGATCGGTTACAGAGGCTCTAGTTAAAAGTGGTGATACTTCAAGGACCGTAGTGTTGGTGAGGGTGGGTGGGTTAGATGTTTACGCAGGGTGTTTTTACCTTCTTAGTTTAGATAGGCACATTACATTGTAGGACTTGCCGATGACTCAAATTTTATATGTGAAATGGAAATTAAGTCATGTCTAATATTAATTGCATGCTTAGGTTTTTTTAATCAAGAGGTCTACAGACAATCTTCTGTCAGGAAAAGCTTGTGGCTTGGAGCAGGGTTTAGTCTTTTGGTCTTTAGAGGAAGAAATTTGACTATTTGCTGTGTTAAATGGACATGATTTAAAGTTGTTTCTGATCCAGCACTGAAAGACATTTTACTTTGTTTTTCAAAAGACAAAATAAAATTGACTCAAAAATCAAGACAGATCACTATGAAGAAAATAAATGATTGATGATTATTTTTTGCCATATTACCCAGTCAAAGATTGTTAACACATGATGAAAAGTTAATTTATTTAATTTATATTAGGGTTAGCCTCTTCCATGCTGAGTTACACCTACTCCACTGCAGACTGACTTCTGTGATCTTATGTAAAATACTGACCACGGAGCTATAATTTAGTCTAAGAAACAGTTCAAACTCACTCTGGCATTGATCAAAGTCCACACCATGGTGACAGTGTCCAGCTTGTGGATGTCATTGGAGAAGCAGTCAGCCTGAGGCACAGAAGAGGAGATTAGTTTAAACATATTTACCTTCACAAAAGCTGCCGAATGAAATGCATAGAACTGCACTCACCAGCTGCTCATAGCCTCCAAATATATACATAGCTTTGCCCAGTACACAAGCAGAGTGGCCGTCCCGAGCTCCTGGGACTGTACCCGAAATCTTAGGGGTGAACCATCTGTGGGTATCTGCACAACACAAATTAATATCTGAGTATTTGCAAGAGATACAGAAGACGTAGACTGCTTTTATTTCTCACTCTGCTCTGGTTAAAGCTGAGCCATTTTGGAAAATATTGTCATGTAAGTATGACATTTGAGAATGAATGGAGATTTAGTTCATATCCCGGATGTGAAGACTAAAATTAATTAGTTATAGTAAATGTCTACACACATCATGGTTATCATGGTTATTGTGATTATATGACAGGATACAGTATTTATAGTGTTTGTTTTAAATGTGCTTGTGAATTAACTGTAGCCATTTATTTAGATGTATATATGGTTGCAATAAATCACATCTCTACTGTAGACTGGAACATAACTAGTAGAGGTTTGATTCAGTGTAGCTCCTGGCTAAATTAGTCTTGGCTTTAGTCAGACCAGTTCTATGTTCAGCTCTAGTTTAGAACAAGTGCCATCCTGCACAAGGTGAACTGTGTAATGCTTTTCTTCTTGGAAAAGCTTTATTATTGTTTTGTCTGGAATGTTTCACAGTATGACATTAAACCTTTCCATTTTCATGGAGACCAAACCGGACCAAAGTTAAAGGTCAGATCTGTGGAGAGGCAACCCCACTCACAGCCAGAATTAGTTATTTTTTATGTATTTTTGACTTATGAAATGACTTGTAATTAAATAAATGGAAGGAAAACCTGTTTAATGTCATATTGTGGAACATTCTAAGCAGAACAATGACATATCCATAGAAACAAGCAGGTGACAGCCTCTAAACTACAAAGTTACACAGTGCACTTTTAATGCACGTGTAAATACTTAATACATTCTGAGCAATATTAGTGTATACTTAAAACACCCAGTATCTTCTGAGATGGTACGTGAGGTGAAAGGTTTATGTCTGTTGAGAATCACTATCTTGAGCATCCTTCATCTAAAACCAGATGCACCACACTGAAATCTTCAAAGACACTGTTCTAACAGGTGTGTCTCTGGAGACACATGAGAAATGTCAGTTAGGCCTTGTGCGGTAGAAGCGTCTATACTTACTTATTTTAAGCATCTTTGGGTATCTTGAAAAGCGCTGTACAAGTGTCATGTTTTACTTACTGACATCAAAGGCATAGAGCACGTTGCATGCCCCCTCTGTGTCATTGCGCCCGCCCCAGAGGTAGATGGCGTCGTCGAGCAGCACCGCCGTGTGGCCATAGCGCATGTACGGCACCTCACGCACACGCTCATGACCAGCACTGCGCACCGGCGGCAACTTCATCCAACGCAGAGACACTGGAAAAATGACAGACAATTAAATATGGAATAAATTAGGGAAACGTTCAGTCTTGGGAGGTTGTCCAAAAAAACCTAACCTTTCCTGTATTTTGATGGATTTTAGATGCATTTTTATATTTAGTTGCTTTGGTTTATAAAAAATATTAACACAAGCCATGATAGAAATAGCTAAAATTCCCTCTCTGAATATTATGTTACTGGACAAATATCCATTAACATTCACAAAGCAACTGTTTCAAGGACAACATTTCATTTTGGACTAGTTAGTAATTGTCCATGCACTTTGTCTGGATACTGCGCCAATTATTTTCCAGGTTTTCCAGGACATGTCAGAACCCTGAAATATTATATATCTGAGGACACTGCACAACTGAGCCACAAAATTGCTATTTGATGGTGCTATTTGAATGGATAATATTAACTAATGAATCACTGGCTCTATAAAAATATTTATGATATATGAAACACATTTAGTCTAATTTCAGTGCCCAGATCATTACATAACTCTCATTAGGCTTGAATAGAAATTAGCGTTATTGCAGTAAAATGGGGTGCACTGGGAATTAAAATTAAACAAAATGAGTAATTCCTTTTACGCAGCTCACAGCAGTGGAATCCGGTTAAAATCCCCATCTCAAGAGGTAAAAAAAAAAAATCAATCAATAAATAAAAGCTAATATGCAGGCTAGACTCAATGTAGGTTTTATTGGTTGAGTCACAGCTTGTCTATGGCCTTAATAAAAGAATAGAAAAGTGTGGGGAAATAGTAACAAAGATTACAATATATAAAGGCTCCTCTCATATTTCTGTGAAACTGGTATGTGAAGGGATTAGAAACAGGAACTACACAAAGAATGGCTAATACCAAAATTGTTCTGGAGCTATGAAAAAATATAATAGTAAGAATACCACATATATATAAAAAAAAACGTTTAAAATGAATTAAAAAAAATCAAAAAAGGCTGGTATAAAGTGATATTTCTGAACTGGTGTGGTTAATTTTGTAGTCCATTCATGTTTTGTTAGATGGAACAATACATTTCGGGGGTCAATATTTATCGTGGGGACCTTTTTTGTTATTACTGGCAAGGAATGTTTTGACTATGATCAGATTTGAACTGTGAAGGGTTGAATAAATAACTTCTATGGCACATATATTAACTATATTGTGCACATATATTAACAATATTGTGCATTTAGAATAATATTTGGGGGTAACCCTGCTGTAGGATTATAGGCATAAATTAGTGTCAGTATTATCATGTCAGCATTATCATCTACATTTTCTTCAACAATATATCGTACTTCAAAATAATACATAAACAATAAACCACCAATTATTCAGTAATCAACAAAGTACATACAGCAATGCAATAAGAAATGCTAGAAAGCATGACTTCTCCACAATAATCACCAACCACAAAAACAATTCAAAAGTTCTCTCAGCTATTGACAACATTTTAAACCCTGATTTTAGGACGTTTTACTTGATACCCAGTGACTCTGAGAGCAGTTTGCAGACCACTTCATGTGAAAGATAAAGACTATCAGATGTGATATTTTATATTGTCAAAGCACTGTTTTTTAACACATAACATGAGTGTTTGTCTGGACCAGAGGAAACACTGGACAGTTTTGTCCTGGTTAATGCTGAGATGCTTAAACTGGACACAATGGAAACAAAGCTAAGATGGAAATTTTGCATATCACTCAGTCATGGCATTGTTATCAAGGTATAATTGCATCTGGGTGACACCTAAAGGTAAGCAGTAACCTGAGAAGCAGGTGGCTGGCTACACAGAGGAAAAGTAGGACAGATGGAGAGAAGGCAGTTTTCATACAACTTTCACTAAATCTAACACCTGTCTGGATGAGAAATATGGAGCAACTGAAAAACTGACACACATCTGGACAAACCACAGTGGAAAAGCTGAATTTGAAATTGTAACATAACTTATCCTTTTCAACCATTCAATTCAAGATTTCGAGGTTGTAGGAGTAAAACCAAAAATGAAGAGTATATAAAAGAATTCAGAAAGTAAACAAAGTTCAACAAAACTAACAGCACTAACAGCTAAAATATAAAATGAGACAACTTGTGGAGATCTGCCACCTGCTTGTCTTTCTCAAGGTACTTTTAAGCAATAAATGCCAGAGAGATCAGTTAAACTCTACACTGTGGAACATTTCAGACAAAGCAATACGACTTCCAGGGAGACAAGCAAGTGGTGATGCATAGAGACAATACATCTTAAAGGTGCACCGTAACTGTTCTGTGTTCCATCTCTTGAGAACAGATTTTTTTGTGTGTTTATCTTTGTCAACTGCTTAGTCACAGCAGATAGAGACAAGCATTTTTGCAATAATCTGGCATAATTACACCTGTCTTTGTTGCAGACATTCAAGAACTACCAAATTTAAAAGCAAATATAGTCCCCACCTGTGTTAAAAACATGGACATCGATCTGCCGGAGTGTCTCATAGTCTTCTCCAGAGCAGTAGCCTCCAAAAGAGTACACTTTGTGCCCCACAGCCACCGCAGCATGGTTCACTCTCCTGGGCCCTCCTTCAAGATGCACCGACCAGCGCAACATCCCCGGCCCCAAACACCTCCTCGAAGAACAGCGCTTAGACCATCACTCAGCATCGGTCATCCACAGGAAGCTCGCCAAGCCTTCTTCATAACCTGTAAAAGCAAGAGAAGTTTTAAGTCTTTTATGAGGACACCATGGGGGTGAAATGGGAGGAGCAAATGACAAAGGGGACACGGTTTATCTGCCTGTGCTAAGAGATCCGTAGCTCTTCTGTCACTGACAAGCTCACAAGTCCCTGTATTATCTGAGGGAGTATTTTAAGAGGCGATTAGACCTGGACATACCACTTCTCTTTATTGTAGTTCACTTGCACTTGCACTTCATAGACCCGTTGCACTGCCCACCAGATATATTGATCTTTATATAAATCTCAAACAACTGTCTTTATATTAATACAGTAGATCTGAACAACAATGAAAGGGGTTACAATGGAAGCATTTTTATAAACAGTTTGTATCTGGATTGTTTTCAAAATAGGGTCAAGTGAGGATTTACCTATTCACCTTTGACCAAATGCAGACAGACAAAAATAAACTTAACTTGTCCTTCACCATATTCAGTGTTTTCCCTTAAAATGATCAATTCGTCCCTGTCCTTGATTCTCCCAGCATCTACACACTCACTATCTCACTGACCTTTCACCTTTGTTTGCTCTTAAAAATAGTTCACCGTGAGAACATTGACACAAACATTTCTATTTCCAGACCAAATGTCCCTGAGGAGAAGTGACTTGGCTCAGAATACATATTCATGTAGCTTTAAGCTTGAGGCTTTTGTCTATTTGATTGTGTTCAGTGTTGTTTAAGGTTTTAGCAAAATAAAAATAGCAAGTTCTTTTAGAAGCAATTCTATAAAAAAAAAAAGGTGAACAATGATGCAAGGTAGTCAAGGAACAAGGAAGTGTAAACAAATACTACTGTGCTTATCTTTGTACAAATATTTAAAATATCTCAAGCATCTCAAATTGCCTAAACTAACTGGCTGAACTAACTTGCCCCTGCAGTTCCAGGAACAAACAATTGCATCAACAATGATATAGTGGGTTAAATGTTTTTGTTTTTTTTGTTTTTTTCCAAAACACTTATATTACTAAATTAAGATTGAAACTGTCAGGGCAGTGAATGGTGGAAGAATTAAGTAAGTCTAACTACCCTATTTTACAGTGCCAAAAGTATGGCTTGATTTTCATGCTCAAATACATTTTTAAGCAGTATTAGGGAACACTCAGAGATCTCATACCACATCAGTAACATGTCAGTCACTTTGCATTTGCAGCTAGTCAATGGCCAACACTGTACTCCATGATAAGTTAAAAAATAACCATCAGGAAGAATCCAATAGCGTGGCTGCAAGTTGGTTCCTGGAAACAACTTGGAGACGAGAGCAGCGACAGTGAAGTACACAGAGGTAACCTAAAGGAAACCGGGGCTGTGTATCCCTGCACGAACTCAGTTGGCCTTGTTTGGGGACCACACTAGTGATAAGCTTTATCAAAACCTGCTGACATTGACCCATAACACGATAGACACACAGTAGTAAACGCCTTGGACAGTGGCTAGCAAATGCTAGCTCATAAATGCTCCGAGATCGGGTTGTTTGATAGCGCGCAAATGACCCAAATACGCACTATGCCTAAGTAAACTTGAAAAACGAGAGCCTGAGAGCTGACTGTAAGTGTGATCGCAAACAACTGCACAGGGTGATAAGCTGTTGATAGCTAGGCTAATGCTAATAATTTTGAGTAGCCTAATTTAACTCTAATCTAGTCTGCTCAAGAGATCTCAAGACAATAACCAGCAAAAACCAAGCATGTTAAAATATGAGGCTACTAGAAGGTGTTACATTAGCATCGTAGGAGGTAAAGTGTAATAAATGTCTCGTTTTAGTACCTTTAGCCTTGAGCAGTGGATGTTGTGGACTGTCGTTTGGTTTAAGCAGACTGGGCTACATCGCGGTTGCCACATCTTAGTTTCTGTTTCCAGTGGTAAAGGGCGACACTAGATGGTTACACTGCGGGAGAGCAGCAACGGAAAACCACCGAATCTGGCAACGTAGGGGCAGTTTCTGTTTTCCTTTTTAGGTTAGGCAATTATGATTAAGATGTTATAAAGCAAAAAATTATCATATAAATCACAATTTAAAAATATATCCGTAAATGTAATGTTTTATTTTGTAATATTACATGATTTACATAGGCTACCTTCTTGTTGATTTCTTTCTATTTGGAGATTAATTGAGGAGCTGACATTAAGAAGCACACCTTGGCCCCCCATTCTAAATATCTGTAAGCATTAGGTTCAATCAGTTGTTCAGACATACCGATTCTGTCGTTATTGATGATTTCAGAATGTGCAACGTGACTACAACATAGAAACAGTAGATGGCACTGTCTCACAACTGCCCAGGCCAAGATAAGCGGTTCTTACTAGATAGTAGCATCACAAATAGGGTTAGTCCTCAAAGAACAGGACACTTCTCACATTTGGAGCCCACAAATTATATGCTTATCAAATGACAATATGCTCATAGTGGCGATTTGTCTAGATCTACATCATGTAAGGATATAGCACAGTGTCGTTTTAGGTAGTAGACCACTCATTGTTACATCTATTTAAGAATATCAACAACAATAACATGGTCAAAATTTCAACTCCATTCTTAAAAGACTGGGTCTCGCTGTGTTGCTCAGGCTGTGCTTCAGGGTCTGTTCTCGGGCGCGATCCCACTACTGAGCGGCACGGGGGTTTTGACCTGCTCCGTCGCCGACCTGGGCCGGTGCACCCCTCCTTAGACGACCTGGTGGTCCCGGGCTTCCCCAGAAGCACCATATCGATACCGAACTTAGTGCGGACACCCGATCGACACAGTCCGCCGCAGCTCAGGGCTCCTGAGCTCAAACGATCCTCCAGCCCAAGCCTCCCAGCAGCATGGATTACAAGCGCGCGCCACCGCACCCGGCGAGGAGCACAGGGCTCACGAGGACATTTAGGTTTACTTTGGCTATGACGTCATAGGGTGCCTAGGTTTCATTAATAAAAACAAAAAATAAGAGGTAGGTTACTTTTCTTTGGACTACTAGGATTTTTTTTTTTTTTTTTCAAAAATGTTTTCAAATTTTTTCACATATTATTTCACATACATATTTTCATATTGCGTTGAACGTAAATGTCCTCGTGAGCCCTGCGCTCTTCGCCGGGTGCGGTGGCGCGCGCTTGTAATCCATGCTGCTGGGAGGAGGATCGCTTGAACTCAGGAGCTCTGAGCTGCGGCGGACTGTGTCGATCGGGTGTCCGCACTAAGTTCGGTATCGATATGGTGCTTCTGGGGGAGCCCGGGACCACCAGGTCGTCTAAGGAGGGGTGCACCGGCCCAGGTCGGCGACGGAGCAGGTCAAAACCCCCGTGCCGCTCAGTAATGGGATCGCGCCCGAGAACAGACCCTGCAGCACAGCCTGAGCAACACAGCGAGACCCAGTCTTTTTTTTTTTTTTTTTTTTTAAATAGCGCAGCCTATATTTTTCATGTAGGTATAGGCCAAAAAGTTAGCCGCTTGTTTGTCACTTTTGTGTTTTGTTGGTCATAGATTGCTCGCTAGTTACCTGTCATTCTCCTTGGGCAGCTGGCCTAGACCTGGGGTCTCCAGCCTGTAGCTCGGGAGCTACCAGTAGCTCTCCATTCCTTTCCAAGTAGCTCACCAGGGGATTCGGAATTATACACATTGTGCTGAATAATAACAACAACAACAAAGGTGTAATTACATGCCTACTACTTTACTATTGTAAATGTATCATTTTGAAGCCCAACTTTCTGCACCAATACATGGACAATGGTTTATGTTTTATAGGCATCTAACTGTACCCCAATGCGTGCCCTCTTTCCTATAAAGATAGTTTCTTGTAAAGATAGCTCACCAGAAGGAAAAGGCAGGAGGCTCCTAACCTAGACAGTAGATCAGTATTACACCAATGCGAGTTGAGGCTATAGCGCCACACACAGGACAAGGATGTTTCTTCCGTTTAGGCCCCGAAGACTGCGTGTCTTAATGCCCAGAGTCTGTCCATGTTTATAGACCTATTTTTTACCTTTGCATTTGCGAGTTTTAATGCTTATGCTTTGGTCTAGATGAAAATAAAAGTTACCTTTGCATTCAGCTACAAACTAACTTGCACAGGAAGGCAGGAGAGCTGCCACATTTTTAGTATACCTAAAAAGGTGAGGAGTAGCCTCATAATAATAAATCTAGTCCAAATGTTTGAGTCTGCCTGAGTCAAAGTGAGGTTAGGACAGATCTGGTGATGCATCTGCTGCGGATCAGCCTGTATCAGGTCCTGTCGTTTGGGAGGGGTTTGATTGATTCATTCTGAGGAGGGATTCAGCTCCCGACCAGCTGTGTCCGAGGCACAATGGTGAGTTTGTGTCTGGATCAGCTCAGAGTGACAGCTGCTTATGTCTGTCCTCCACTGTGAAATAGACCATCTATCTCCATTGAACACTGGAAGTCTGATAATATCACTAACCACTAGGCTATAGGAGTGGATTCAGCTGCTTTATGTCATCACTGTTTTTTCCATCTTAAGCACAACAAAGTTATGCACTAAATGCATTTTGACAGACCTGGCTGTGGCTCCCAAACACTGTCTGAGAAACAGTCTTATTTGTTTAAAAGGTAAACCAAGGACACAGGTGCACTATGTACCTTTTCTGGAGGGTCCACCACCTGCTTTGCTTGGAATGCTCCACTGTATGGGATTAATTAGACTATCAAAGAACAAGGAAACAAGCAGGTGGCAGCACCAAGCTAAATTCAGATCTGTGGAGATGCAAACCCACTTACAGAATGCATGTTTTTTTTCAAGGTGTTTTTTGAGCACTGATAATTTAACTACTACAAGACAGATTTAGATAAGTTCAGTACCATAATGTTGAACAAGACTCCATGAAGACAGCAGATGGCAATTACATAGTGAACCTTTAAATAACCATTCTAACTTCTGAACAAAATGTATGGTTGTGTTTCTGTGTTTGCTGGATCACGTAAAAGACTGACATCAACTCCTAGAACTGCCAGTATAGGAAGTAGGTATAGGTCTAAAATGCAAGCCCAGCATCCACCTGTCATTGACACCCATTGCATCACCCATAGCCCTAGAGCTGCTCCTGACACTTTTGCTTAGTGCTGTGTTTTATAGTTTATAGGCAGCACATGTGGTGTCTGTCTGCTGTTATGCCTGACTGGGAGAACAGGAGTTGCCCAACTGCAGCATAGCTCTGCAAGGCAACAACAACTGTGAAAACCAACTGTTGTTTGGTATTTTAGGGTAGGCCCGGTGATGGCAGTGCTCAGAAATGTTTTGTGGCAAAGAAAAATACAGCTTTGACTTAAAATGGCTCACTTGGTCAACCCAATCCCTAACCAGTGCATATAAAACCGCAAGTGGTTGAATTATGGGGAGAACAGCAGTGGTATGCAATAAACTAAACAGAATAATGAAAGAACGTTATGTAAAAGTTAAAATGCAGAGCAAAGTTAGGGACCAAAAAGTATGTATGCTTTCTTTCATCATCATCATCATCTTAACACACTACTTTTTACTTCTGACCAAAATTTGTATTAATTGACTAATCATTTTATTTAGATTATAAGTTTTTTATGGGACAACAGCAGAACAAGGAAGTTACTGAATGAGTGAGGTAGTTGAAGATGTTTTTTTCATTTATTTACATGTAAAAAGGCAGATTAAACTCATGTTTTACAAGTTTAGTATGTCTTTTAAATTGATATGTAACAGTTTTTAGAGCTTTTGCCACACCCCCTTTTCAGCGAACTAATCAATCGGCAGGACAAGTCAACCAAGAATTTCTTTAGTCAACCACAGCCCTACTGCACACAGAGCCACAGAATAGTCATTATTACATGTAAAATGCATGCTATTTCTACAATACTGATACAGTATTTCACATTGACCCGCACTATAATGAAGTATTCTATATATTTGTGAAAGTCCTCACAGAGATCTGACTTCCGCTGCGTGGTCTAGCAGCCCAGAATGATGTCATCGAACATGATCTAAGTTTGTGGCCAGATGATTGAATCATACATTTTCCTTTAATTTAGGCTTATTAAATGAACAGAGCTCCTCTTGGTGAATATGCTCCTCAGGCTATTTTCTCACTCATGGTTCATTTGAATTTCTTCAAATTAATGTGAAATTAGTCTTTTCTAGCAGCTTTTTAAATGGTTTTGCCATTTCCATTTGCCAATTAACCATCAAGCCATACTTTATAAGCAGTTATGATGATTCAGGAAAGCTCATTATTGTATAACTTGAATCATAAAACATACCTGGAGTAGAGCGATGACTTACTGGAAAGGCTGCTATATATTAATAAAAGTATATGTTAAAATTTTAGGAGCCTTTTTACAATATCTGAACTCCTACTCCCACTGTGCACTACTTGTTTAGCATTTGTGGTGAGCTTGTTTGTTTCTTTAAAAAGATCCAGCCAGGCAAAGGAAGGCAACTGGTTTCATTTAAACTACATTACAACAGGTGTGAAAGTGGTATTCTTGGGCTTGCGGGTTAGCAAAAGAATAAGGGTTTTATGGGACACTTTATAGCCCCTGTAGGGAAATCTGTCCTCTGTATTTGACCCATACTTCACTGCAGCTCGGGCAACCTGTCAGGAGCAGTGGGCGCCCCAGTACTGCACCTGGCGACCCATCTCCAGATGTTGAGCTTGGTCAGGACTGCTTTAGCTGGAGGACTTTGCCTATTGTGTATGTATCCAGATTTTAGCATGCTTTTTGTATCAGTCTCAAGTCTGGATAAACAGAGAATATTTTGTCAGGAAGGAATGGTGAATTGAAGTTATTATTAAAGTAAATTAAAATGAAAATCATCATTAGCTTGATGGAAAAGGGTGGAGCTAGTACAGTAGATTTATTTTGGCGATTGATGTAGAAATTCATGCACTTACAATGCAGTCCTGTTCTAATATTGAAATGGCAAACTTTGGATTTTTAGATGGCCAAATGTGCTCGATAATTACCATGAGTGACTGGAACAGAAGCAACAACTGGTACAAGTGCACTAATTTCTTTAGAAGATGTTAACTTAATTATGTGGCTCACTTTCTATTTCTGCCCCTGGGACCCCTCCCTTATGCACACATTTGTTGAGTACATCACAGCTTGTACACTCCACACCTGCTCTACGCCCAACTGTTGTCCGCCACATGCTAAGACTAAATATACATGAATATTTTATAGCTTCATTTTACAACACGCCTTTTGTACAGTGTTAAACTGTTCTTTAATAAAACAGCTGTGTAGATTTAATTTTATTTACAGACAAAATATTTACAGAATGTTTCATCATCATGCCAACTAGGAAATCCAATAATGCACAATGTGGCTAGTACTATCAAAGGTTTTCAAGGTTTTGAAAAATCTTTGCTACAATACATTATCGTTGTATCAGTTATGATGCCATATGAATATCTTACTAACGGTGCCAATTACTAGATACAGCTTTTGACACCACAATGGTAAAAAAAAAGGACAATGTGCAACTCATTGTAGTCTATCTTGTAGTTCCATGTGGTCATATACTTCAATGTCTCCCAAACTTTTTTCCTGAGGACCCATATTTTAAAAGTCACAAACCTTCATGACCCAAGTCAATAGACATTATTCATAAATCAGAAAATAAAGGTGGATTTGACCATCACTGAACATTAACGAGGATATTTTGTTGTTGGCTAAATTATCATGTCTCTCTGAACAATTAGTATTACTCAGGTTTTAAACACTGAAAAACAGTAACTGAACCAGCAATAAAAGGATCCATAAGTTGCGTATTTGGACATTAAATGTAGCCTGTTTCTTTTTCTTTTCAACATTCAATTGAACCAGCAATACAGGAACAAAATAGTCAATAAAATAATTACAAAAAGGTTTGAAATTATACAAAACATGTCTTAACATTTCAACATTTCTAATGAGATAGGTGGGCCTGTCTGCGTTTTTGTAGCGTGTTTCAGCCCGGGGTGCAGGAGGAGAGCGCGGCAGCAGATCAGGCGCAGCCGTCAGTCTGTTTCTGTGCTTTGTCTTCATTTTTGTGAGCACAGAAATTTCCAGTTCACACACATATGTAGTAGAGAAAGGAATAGGTGTAGAAACACCGGCCCTATTGAGGACAGGAGATTCTGACCTAATGCTCATCCAGAATGATGATAAGGTCACAGATCAGAACTGTATATTACAGACCTACATGCAGATTGTGGCAAGATTACTCAAAAAAAATCTCTTGCGACCCACCTGAGGGTTGCGACCCAGTCTTTGGGAAACAATGATATACTTCATGACCCATAGATCAAAACCATTATGGAAATGTACATCTTTGTCCTATTCTGTATCAGTACCTGTGCCAATGACTAAAAGGTGCATTAGGGCTGAGGAGAAATATCATAGATTCTTATGACAGCTTAAATAGATAAGACACTATGCACTAAAAGAGGAAACGTCACTGTTTGTAGATGTGGACAGAATGTTTGATATAATTACTGGTTTAGTGTAATTGTGCATCACTTTGTGTAGTATCCAAATGACCTCATCTCCTCAAACACAAATCTGTCAGGTAGGTCCATTGTTATATAAACCCTGTGGGGCCACCTCGTAAGCCAAAAGAACAATCTATTATTAAATCTTTTGAGGTGAAGTGTACCAATCTCTTTATTCAGCGATAAAACCCAGTGCTGACCTCTTTGCTTTTAAACAACATCTGTAAAAGTTTTGCTGCATATTTATTGGTATTTCTTGTTTACCCCAATTATAAAAATGACAGACTAAGGATTACCTCAACTCATCTATATAAGACTAATGTGCAGTTCAAAAAGTGACTCAAGACTGGCATGCCTAGACTTTTCCATTCGCCCAAAGCATTCACCAAATTCTGCATGTTCTCTCTGACATGAAAGTTAGCATGCAGATCTATCAAACTTCAGGATTTGTGTATGGTTAAATGTAAATATGTACCGTCATCTCACCTCGTGTTTGATTTTGTTTTATGTGTTTTTTTTCTTGGCAGTGTTCACCAATACAAATGTCAGACCTCAAAGTCACGCTATGTGGTGAACTGGGGCTCCTTGTACTTGATTAAAGCAAGTCTAAGTGATTAATGCATCAAACTACGCAACTCCGAAATGAAGACTTCAAGGCACTAAAAGTCTGGCTGCAGAATGACATCATAGGTCAAAGGTTAAGCTGATCCCCTGTGTTCACTGCAGCTGTGGAGAGAGTAGCCAACCAAAAATGTGAAGTTAAACGTGCACTGTGTAACTTTTCTGGTGGGGGGTACGCATCTGCTCTACTTCATGGAGATGTTAATGCTTTGCTTGGCATTTAACATTATCCATCCAGCATTTATTCAATTACTGGTGTTTTATTGTCCTCTCTTATCTATACTAAGAATTTAACTTGCCTCACAGCACCACCTGCTTGTCTCCTGGAGATAGATGAGTTTAAAGGTCCTATATTACGTAAAATTCAATCTTACAAGCTTTAAGCCACATTAGAATGCTGTTACCTCATCAAAAACAAACCCACAGTTGTGTTTGCTTCATTCACACATGTGTCAGTAATCCTCCAAAGCTCAAAATGCTCTGTTCCACCTTGTGATGTCATGTAATGGTAGTTTTTAAGTTAACAGCTACCCTTTACTTTTAGTTCAGTAGAGAGTGCAAACTCTAGGGCTGAAATTCTCCAATAATTCTAATGAAGGTGTATGAAGTTTAAAAACACAGTGGCGCACTTCCTCTGACATCACAAGGTGGAACAGAGTGTTTTCCTTTTGAGAGAACACAGTTTAAATATGCAGGATTTCTGTGTTAAACATGTGTGAATGAAACAAAACACAACTGTTCTGATGAGGTAACAGCATTTTTATGTAGATCAGAATGTAGCGTAATATGAGCCCTTAAAGGGACAGTTCAGAATTTTGGACATATGACCTCATCTCCTAGTTAGCCGGAGAGTTGTAGATGTGTGGAGACACTTTTTTAAAATATTCCATCCAGTCCTTGCATATGCAGAGGTCGCTGGTGCTAGGCTAGCGCATGTCAATGGCCATAGTTAGACTGCCACTAAAAACAGTCTTACCCACTCCACAGTGCACCTGAGCCAAAACAATTATGACACCAGACTGAATGTCTATGTCAATAGCATAATTTTAGAAGTAAAACCAATCTTGCATTTGAAGTATTTATGTCTGAGCAGCAGCAGCGAGTTGTACTTCCTGACAGAAAGCTTGGTAGCGGCGGACTGATATATGAGAAAATAGTCTCTCAACACGCGATGCAAGGTTAGTTCTATTTCAAACATTATTCTATCAACACAGACATTTACATCGACAGTCTGGCGTAATAATAGATTTGCTTCAGGTGCTATGTGGAGTGGGTAAGACTGTTTTTTAGTGACATGCACTAGCCTAGCACCAGCAACCTCTGCAAATACAAGGACTGGTTGGAATATTTTAAAAAAGTGTCTCCACACGTCTCCAGCACTCTGGCTAACTAGGAAATGAAGTCCTATGTCAAAATTCCGAACTATCCCTTTAAATGTCAAACTACGGAACAATGCAGACAAAAGACCCTCCATCAAAAAGTTGCGTAATACCCCTTTAACACAAAACAAACATAGTCATCAACTTCACAACTATCTTTTGTAATGTAGGAAAGCAAATTATAAATTAATAATACTGAATTACAAGCACAAAAGTACTCACAATTACGTAAAATAATGTTTGTAATATTAGTAATGTTATTTTCTGTAGTGGTTTCTTTCCTCAAGTTGATTGAGTTGTTAGTCACATTGAGGTTGGGAAAGGTGCAGCTTTTTCCTGTTTTTCAACCTTTGATATGGGAAAATTGCTTCCTGCTGCCGGGGAACAGTTGCCATGTGAACAGATGATGTCACATGATCGAGTGACTTCATCCTGTCATTCAGACCCACTAACCAGTCGCCCCTGGCAAAAATTATGGCCCGTACAAGACTAGAAACATTACAATGTATTTTAAGGAGACCACATAATCTTTCAATCTTTGGACTCACAAGTAGCATTAGATCATTCTCAAGTATATAAAACATAATAAATGAGTTGTTTCTTGTCTAAAGTGAGTCGAGAGCAGCCAACAAAAATGTATGAATTCCCGGTTGATCCCTGTTCATAGCCAAGACCAAATCCCTTTGACTTGGATGCATTTAGAAATTCTGGACAAATGAGGGATTACACCGACTTTGTGAATTTGAATCTCTAGTATTATTTTCCCCCCTGTTACTTGTAATCTGGTGTCATGTCATGATAGTACTGATTTTTATATGACAAGCAGATGTTACAGGTCAGATTTGGCGAGAGGCGAGTCCAACGCCAGAAAGAAAGCATTGCGTTTTTTTTTCAATTGGATTTTTGTGCAATAAAAAAAGCCTGTAATTAGCAAAATAAATGCATATTTGAATACATTTTTGCCACTCATCCAAGTTGCTTCTTCAGCTGAGTTTTCTTTGCAATGGGCCCTACCTCAGCAACTGAGCGATTACACATGGGATAAATGCCATGAAATGGAACATTCCAGGCAAAAAAGTTACACAATGCACCTTTAAAAGTCTATATCTGTCATATTTCAGCACTCTCATTTCACAGATTTAAGTCAGTATTTCCACTGACAAAGCCCTCCTGGAAAATATGGCTAATTTAGCATTGTAATAGACTTGCATGAGAGAATGCTTTATAATAGACCTTTATAATATCTGTGTTCAATGAATACAATCATTACCACGCCAAAACATATTTCAAAAGCTTAAATAAAGTCCACAAAGCCTTGTAAGAACAATGATGTCACTGTGAAAGAAAGCCGTGCGTTCTGCATCACTTCAGTCAATGCAATGTGACAATCTTGGCAAATTGCCTCCCAAAACACTGATTTCTGACTCAGATTGGGTTTTATGGCGTGTGATGTCATACAGACTTGCTCAGGCTTTTTGTAGCGATAAGAGCAGACATGTTTTGGAGCAAACAGGACTCCCAGGTTGAGAAGCTGCAGGTGTGTGTCAGACTATAACTATGCATTACACCGACTCAATTATCACCACAGGCTGTCCGCAAACATTCATAATTATTTCTCTTTTATTTATTGACTAAATAGTTAAATATTTGTGTAGGAAGGCTTTTACAAGTGATTTTGAGGCACAGGGCCAAATTCATACCAAAACGTTAAAGTATTTCAAGTTCACCTTATTTTAGATTGTTATGTACATTATATATGAAGAACAAACGATAACCCAAGTGTGATAAAAGTCAGATAACATGAGACAACAACTACTAAACTTATACAGTTATGAATGAGAGATTACACTGACTAGTTTCTTACATACTGGTACACCATCTATATACTGTATCTTTATTTGAGTTCAAATTGGGTTGGGTAATCCATCTTGAATTGTATTATCCCTGTAGTTTATCTGGTCTATTAACAAATCTGAATATACTACAAGCATGAAACATACAGTACTATATGAAAGGCATAAAGTTTATAGCCATGACAAAAGAAGAAATTTAATTTGTCACCTGGACAAAAGTTTATTTGGTCGAATACATTTCGCAGCTCATCCAAGCTGCTTCTTCAGTTCTGATCAGACGCTGAGAGACACTGCCTTATATCTGCCTGAAGGGGGGAGCTAACTACACTGAAACTACTCTGAAACTAACACACCTATTTGATTACATTTTCTGTTAGTGAGCTAGGCATATTGAACTTGCACTGAGTGTGGGGTTTTATTAGCGTAGTCATTCAGAGCCATAATGGGTGCTTTCACAACTCTGGGCTTGGCTATTGCTATTCTTTTCTTTGTTTGTTTTGATTTCGGTTTGAGAATGGAGTTGTAAATAGAAGACAGATGATGTCCGAGTCCTCCATTTCTGTTCAAGGAAGGATTTTCTTTCTTAAGAAAAATAGCCTCTTTAACTCCCCGTGCCATGGATTCTACCTGGACGACTGAGGGATTGTACGCACATCTTTATAGTCATGAGTTTATTGAACAGGGATCTCCCAAAAACATTAGTCCTAAAAGTTTATTGCATTTCCTCGCTGAGGTTTTTACTCTTTGTGTATTGTTCTTGCCTACGCGTTGAGTGTGGCTTTGTTTAAGTGCATATGACAGGTTTTTATGTTTTTCTAATTATACTTGGTTGGGTGGGATAGTACCTGCAGTGAATAATTATCATGGTTTTACACTCTTGGGTAAGGTAAGTAAGGCAGTTCGTGGAAAAAAAAGTTGAGAAGAGAGGAGTAAAAACAAGTAGCGGTGACTTCTAAAATGTGATCCCTCTATTTATGTCATTAACACCAAAAATTCTATCCAAAAATAAACAATTTAAGCACTATGAAGTAATTTTTCTGGCAGTTTAAACAGTTTAAACATTTAGCAAAATAAATCTGCTGTCATAATTTTTATTAGTATAATTAATCATAACAATTGTGCAGTTTAGACAAGGTTTGGCCCTTGTCATGGTTGCTAGGTAGAAGTTCTGTAATTACCTCATGTCATATCTGCTGCCCATGTCCAACCAGAAGTAAAATTATAAACTTCATTGCAATGTTCAAATTAGTGGAAAATTAGTAAAATCTTTAGTTAAATAAATATAATCATGTGAACTATGTTTTAGTGAAAAGTGTTGTCTAATTTTCATATGCACATTAAGGATGCTTAGTCTAAAATGATCCACAGTAAGACATTAAAATGATCCATCCCAACTCACAGTATGAATACATGTTTTTCATATAGTTTTTTATGGCAATAAAAAAAATGCAAGACAGATAAATGCAAGAATAAATGCAAGACAGATAAGTTTCCATACTGTGGGACATGCAGTAACATCTCCATGGAAAAAAGTTACACAGTCCATCTTTAATAACAACATGAGATATCTCACATCTTGAAATAAAACATATGGTTTCGCTTTTTTGATGTTACTTGAGTAAATGTACTAGCTCCTACCCACATCTGAGGAAGTGTGTTCAAATGTACGGCATGTCCCAATCCAAACTGTTGACAAATTGAACTCCACAGAGCCCTCATGTGGATATTATGTCATGAATACTTCTTTTGTAATCTGTTTATATTTCAATCTGGCCATAAACTTGACTCCAGTGACTGAGGAGCCCAGGGGCAACCGTCTGAGTACAGAGAGGTCACAGTCAAGATGTAGGTTCAGACATACGCGCAACAACAAAAGAATTCTGTAATTTTAGATTCGCAGATAGGGTTCGCTATACATGATGTAAGATCCCATAGCGTTTATGTCTTACTGGAGTCATGCCCAACTGTCTGCAATCTGTTGTGCAGAGTGCAACAGGACAAATCCCCATGGCAGGTCAAATGTCATTAAAAAGAGAATTAAAAAAGAAGAATAGTGGTTAAAACATTTAATTGGAGCTGCAACAGAGATACACTTTCTTGTCGCAATGCTATGTTAGTATAATACCATGTTAGTATTTAATTACTTTTCGTCTCATAAAGGTAAAACATAGCACTAAAGCAATATTGGCATACCATAAAAAAGATGGCTAATATCTTAAAATATATTTAATATTTATTTCAGACTCAACACAGTGTTAAAAATAAACCTTATCTGTTAAACCGTAATTGTTTTTATTCAGAGGTCTTTTATATATGATACAATATATTACAAAAGTGACAAGACTGACAAGAGATTTATCATATCTTCCTTTCTGTTTCAAAACTGAACTCACAAAAATCTTCCCAAACTCATGATTTTTCCAGAATTATAAAGCCCGTTTGAACTACAGAAGCCCTATGATATGAACGACCACTTTGACGCCTCCTTTTGTCCAGACTGCACAGGTGTGAAAACCGCCGTTTATCATTTTGGAGCTTCATAATTTCTTTGATGCAGACCACAAAACGGGTCCATCTTATCTGTAGTGAAACTCAAACCAGCGGGCCTATCATACCTCTGCGATGACATCGTCCGAGTGGAAAAGTACAGACCCCCTCCAGCTTCTCATACATCTTCCCCCAATGCTGCAGCCATCCGTCAGCTTTCATGCAGGCCGTACAGTGACATCACCCTTTGAAAAGAGGTTCACAAGTCATATTTACAGACTTCAATAAAACAGGGGATATCTAACAAGCACGGGGCCTGCGCTAACAACACATCAGGTTTTCATTATCGTCTTGGGCGGCCCTGGTATCAAGCGTGAGGCCAGACACGGCTTGTTTTTACATTAATCCTCAAAGATGCAAATAAAGGGAGACAAATCAAAGGTGCTTTTTAGATCTAGGGTTGACTGAGGCTTACATCCTAATTATTTCAACGGGATGTGGGTACCAACACTCAAGCATGGCACATTAAACGCAATGCAGAGCAGAGGGGAGGATTTCCAGAATAAACAACATAAGGAAGGTGTTACAGTAGCTTGATCAGGCTCTGCGGGCGGAGGTAAGGCACCTGGTTCAAATCTGATCTCATGGTAACGCTAAGCAAACACTATTTTTTAAACAAAGCCTAGAAACTAAAGCTCGGATGGTTTTCATATCAGTTTCGCTCACATTACGTCACAACATTTTGAACTGCTTATTGTTTAAAATGGAGATGCAGGCCTTCTCACAGATAGATTTTGGTAGAATTTGTATTTTAACTGATATTTGGTTAATATTTCTGTAGCCTAATCATGGACTTATTCACATGAAACAAAACGGGCATAAAGTTTAAAATCTAAAGTTGCCAAAATCAACTATAAAATCACCCATGTAATCAGCAAATTCTTCATGAATTCTACATGAACACACTTTCTGACTCCATACATAGCATTTCAAACAACAATATTTGGCAGTGTTAAAGAATATTTAACTTAAAATAATGTCAAAATGCAAGTATCAAAACTCTAATTCCCTTTGTAGGATAGAAGTTGGTAGTGCAACTTTTCTTAAATTGTTTTATCCACATGTAAACTATGTAAAACACATGAAATGGTTACTATTGGATGCAGTCTTTCAATTATATAAAGAAAAAACAAATATTGTAAGTAACCATTACAAAGATATATTTCTGTCCCGTCTTGCATACATATAATAAAACATAGTAAATTACAACCCATCATGACATAACGTTTTCACAGGCTCCAATTATCACACTTCTTAGATTTCAGCTCAGTCACGCCATAGAGCAACCACTGCACACATAAACTGCACATTCGGTCACCAATATGAGGAAATGGCATTTTAAACTTGGCCCGAACCTCTTGAACTCCACCCTTTGAGTCGACAGTGGATTTATCTCTCCTTTCAAGCTGCAACACATTAAAACTCTTCCTCAGATGACTTCACCGTGAAACCAGATCTGTTCCCAGTGCTCAGTTAACCATGTCGAGTCCATGGCTACTACATATAACAGTAAAGCTCAAAACACAGCGCCATGTATGGTTTTCTTCTTAATGCATGTTATGTAAGTAAATGAAGTAAGTGATTAACTCATTTTGGCGAACTTTCTGTAAGGCCTTATATTTCACTGTTAATCATAGTAGAGATGGAAAGCAGTAGCAGAGTTGTGGCTAGTAAAATTAACTGCTCTTCTATATGTTGAACTATTAGGTCATGGTTAAAGGGCCTATATTACGTTATTTTCTGATTTATGTTATAATGCTGTTTCCTCATCAAAAAAGAAAGTACCTGGAGTTTTGTTTTGGTTCATTCACACATATTTAACACATTATCACTGCATATTGAGGCTGGGTTATTTTCTTAAATTGAAAACACTCTGTTCCAACTTGTGATGTCTTGTGGCAATACAAGAAGTGCTCAATTGTGTCTCTAAACTCCATACACCTTCACTAGAATCATTTGAATGATTTGGAAGATTGCCCTGGAATTGCCTGCTTTACTGAACTAAAGGTGGTTTACTTGAAAACTACATGACATCACATGGTGGAAAAGAACATTTTGAGACAGACTGTAGACAGATGTAGACAGACTAATAATAAAGGATTACTCAAATATGCGTGAATGAAACAAAGCACATTTCTGGGTATGTTTTTGAAGAAACAAAATTTTTATATCATATTTTTCCACCTTCAAGCACTTTTCAACAAGGAACCACTCACCCATTCACACACCAGTGGGCACTAGGGGCGAGGTGGGTTAAGTTTCTTGCCCAAGGACACATCCACAGCATTTATCTGTGGCAGCTAGAATCACACTGCCAACCTGTGGGTCAGTGGATCTGACTGCTCAACCAATGATGTTTTATGTCGAGAGCGAGTTTTGAGCTGCCAACCTTTGGATAAGTGTAATATGGGACCTTTAAACTGTGTTATTCAAAAAAGATATTCTGATTTTGAGGTTTTTTAGGTCAAGGTTGAGGATTTTTAGGGTAAATCTGCATTTAAAGATGCACTGTGGAGCATTTCTGATGGAGGGCCTGCTACTTGTTTGTCTCCATACAGATTATATTGCTTTGCCCAGAACAGCAAAAGAAAAAGTCAGTTGTTAGCTGGACTGGAATATTGTATGGCATTAAACTTCTCCATGGAGATATCAGATGTTGCCAAATTTCAGGTCTTATCTGGAGAGGTCACCACATGCCTTCACAGTTAGAAGACATGTTTTTAAATGCATGTTAGATAAGCGTAATGCTGTATTTCCATAGAGCCAGACCCCCCACCAAGTTACAGTACAGTATTATAATCTTAATTGCTCTCTATTTGGATTGTCTGTTTAGATAGACTTAAAGGTAAAACAAAGACTAAATGTGGGTGTATATTTTAAACAGTGTCTGAGATGCAACTTTGAAAATGAATTTAGTGAAAAACATTGGAGACAATAATCTAAACTAATTAACTGACTCATTTGTTCTGTTTTATGGCATAGAAGTATTAAAAGAGAAAAACAAAATAAAACAATGATAACTTGTTCAAATTGTAAAACTAAAATCTGAACAGATTTTTTTGTTTTTCACTTTTAGTATCTTGAAGTTTAGATTTTTGTGTAATCTTATAAGTGTTTGTGATCAACCAAAATTCCTTTGCTAATATTTTTAATATTGTAAATGGGATACGTAATAAACACACTCATGTTTGTTTCACTGAACATGTTTTGATGTAGCTCCACCAACAGGAGGACCAGGTGTTAGGGTCACTTCAGGAATCTTGAAAGTGAAAAGAGAAAGTTCCTTTTGTGGAAGAGCTTCGCCAATGTGTCCTTTCTCTTCTCTGCAAATATTTTCTCTTTGCACTGCCCTCTGTGGTAATCCCTGTTCCCTTGACAAACGCACAGCACCCCGACATACCAATCATTCAGGCCAACATGTGCTGCGCTGAAGCCCAGCCACCTCACAGGGCTGTGGGGTCATCATCTGTTTGACTGACCCCCCTCCTCCACATGTGTGTCGTTCCAAACACTCTGCTAAAGAGGCTGGACCAAGACCTCAGCTGTAACTTATGTGACAACTGTGCTTCACTAAAGGCAAAAGTCAAGTCCAAAGCTAAGGATCTCACTTTCACTCCCGCACAGTCAGCGCTCACATAGGCCTCAGAGGCTGGAAGAAGATAGTCTAAAACAAGCTCTTTTTGTTTAGTGCTTTGAGCAGAGGGACAGAGGAAAGCTTCTTCTGTGTTCCTGGGGTAAGGTCGGGCCGTGTGGGTGTGAGTCCAGTGCTGCAGCCTGAGGATATTACCTCATGGAGGATAAGCTGTGAGTGAAGAGGTCTGACAGGGTCTGTGCTCTGACTTCATTACTGCATGTCTCTTATCTGAGACTTTAGGTTCAGGGGGGAAGTTTTGACAGCCAGCATTTACAGCCCTCTTCACTTTGTCATTCCTGACAGACAGAAAGAGAGAGAATAGTTTAGAATGGAGAGCTGGTGACTTCATCCACTCACTTAACCAGCCCTCTGCTTTTCCCCTCCTTTTTTCTACTTTTTTTTCTGCTCAGCGCAGTCAGGCAGCATGCCAGCAGTGTTGCTCCTGCTGCGCTCCCTGGTTATCAGGCTGCTCAGTAGCAGACTGGCAGGCTCAGTGGCACAGTTCCTCAGGAGAGCCCTCTCTTCAGGCGCTGCTCATCTGGGCTCAGCACTCCGCCACGTCTGGGAGCGTCTCCGCTCACAGGAGTCTAAAGAGGCCATCCTGGGCTGTGTGCTGTGCATTCTCAACATGCACAAGAAGGTGGAGAGCTAAGCTCCAGCCCACTTTCACTTGTGCTTTCACTCGCTGCTCAACAGACTGACACAAGGAGGAGTGGAGAGAGGACTGTGAGGGATGTGAATGACTTTGTCCTGACTCCTGAGGATCATTTGGACTACAGAATCTGGACTATATTGTGTTTGGGACCAAGCCATGTCTGAGAGCATAGTGAGGAAGGTCCAGCCCTTCACCATAGGGACCAGGCTGTCTGTCCCAGCTGTGTCAAAGTGTCAGGACTTTGCACCAGATTATCTACAGAGCCCGAGTTTGGATAACTGCACGCTGCAGCACAACTTGAACTCTCTTTACCTCAGCCGCTCCCCGGTGTGTGCAAATGGACCCCGTTTGTCCCCGGTACAGCCTCAGTCTGCAGTGAGACAGGAGACGGACATGGCAGCAGAGGACCAGCTCAACCAGAACATCTGCTCAGCTGCTGCAGTTGCCCGCTCCATCAAGAAGATCACCATCTCTGGAAACAAGGACCGACCTGAGAACAGGACAGTGAACAAGACCGCGTGTGTGTTTGTGCAAGGGACCACAGAAAACAACAATAACAACAACAACAGCAGCTCCACTCCACAAACTTTACCCAGGATAGTGGGAGTGAGCTGCGAGAATAAACCAACATCTCAATTCAAGGTAAGATAAAACTGAATTTAACAATATATCACATTTAGCCTGGATAGGCTATTTGTAATTGTAATTGTAATTGTCATATTGTAATATTTGCTTAAATAACAAACGTTTTGGAAGTGTAGGAACTGAATACCAAGTTATGATTACCAAAAATAAACCCAAAATAAAGGGATTTAAAACGGGATAGCTTTAATGGATTTACAGTGAGCTAGGTATTTTAGTTAGGCTAAAATATTATTTTGACGCACAGAGCATTAGGCTATAATTAACATAGCATAACAAAGCAGCATGTAATCTATGTGTGCAGATTCATGTAATTTCCTCTACTTAGATAACAAAAGATTACCTTGAGTACGAAGTTTACAATGTGACGTTAGCGTATCTTTATGGGTGATTTTAGGTGCTGCTGAGAAAAGAAAGCTGCGAAGAACACGAAGAGCAGGCGTCGGCACAAACTCAGCCCCACGTGAGTGACGCGCGCGCGGAGCAGCCCGGGCCACAGCTGCAGGTAACACACACACACACACACACACACACACACACACACACACACACACACACACACACACACACACACACACACACACACACACACACACACACACACGCACACACACACACACACACACACACACACACACGCACGCACGCACGCACACACACACACACACACACACACACACACGCTCCGAGGATAATAACGCTAAATGTATTTGTGCAAATCAGTCAGTAATCAGTTAAAATGCGTATTAAAACAACATGGCTCCTAAAAAGATAAACCATTTGTAAATGTTACTGTTGTGTGCTTGGGTTGGGGTTGGGTTACGTCTCAACAGCGTGTGTCAGTCATTTGTTTATGGCTAAAAACATGATTGAGTTATACGGATGGTTAAAACAAACGTCTATTTTTTTCGGGCCTAAACTTCCAAACAAATTTTTAATCCGTGCCACATATTGAAGGATATTGTTAAAAGTCAGTGAGCTGTTGAATTTGGCCAGTCCTCCCCCGTTGAAGTCATCATTGTGGATAAAGCTGCTCTATAACAGCGAGTGGAGCAGACCATGCAGAGGCAAGGCCCACTGGAAAACATGAGGTCAGGGAAGATGTTAACAAAAGAAAAAAGCCAATGGTACGACTGGTAATACAAACACTCTGACACAGCAGTGGCCTTATTTCACCTTTTAACACTTTAAAGGTTCAATATTATCCAAAATGTGAGCTTTTAGACATGTTATAATGCTGTGTTACCTCATCCAAAACCAAAACATACGTGAAGTTGAGTTTTGTTTCATTCACACGTTTGATTAACCTCTGTCTGTCTGCATCTCCACAGTTTTAAAATCTATCTTTTACTTTTTGTTCTGTGGAGATTGGCAGTTCCAGGGCTGAAATCATCCATATGATTGTAGTGAAAGTGTACGGATTTCAAAAACACAGTGGAGCTCTTCCTGTGTTTGTGTTTTTAGTATGAGAGAATCTGCAGGATGTGCGTGTTAACCATGTGTGAGTGGTCTGTTTTTGATGAGGAAGCAACATTATAACGTAATATGGACCCTTTAAATCTTTAAATCGACTCCTCTCATCACTACTTTACTTATTTTATAACCATAACAATGCCTAGTTTTCCTGCTCTTTTTCTGAATCCGAATGGCACGGCTGATAAAATTGTAGGAGGATGCAGGAATGAGAAGGATGTAGTTTTATTGCCAAATTCCTTTCAAGGTGATGTTTACCTGTAAGAGCAGACATCCAAGAATCTGTACAGGCTCATTTCCTCAGTGCTCAGATGTTTCCTGATTAGACAACCACAAGAATAACATGTCCATTAGGGAAGCAGTGCCATGTACAGTATTGGTTACAACAGTGATTTTATGAAGGGAATTGGAGTCAGTGTGTTTATAATGTCTGCAGTTGAGACATGATGGTGCTAACATTTCTTTGACTGATTATTTTAACGGAAGAGGACCACTGCTTTTTAATTAAAGTCATGTAACCTTTCACTTCACCTAATTGGCTTCAAAGATCTGAATAGTTACTAGGTTTGCCCAGAAAATTTAAACCCAGGCTAATCAATACCAAAACTAGTACGCTATTGAAACTTTATTTAAACAAAAAAAAACAAAAAAAAAGAAATCACATAGAATAACACATATATAAACCTTGAATAGTTTTATTTTGATTAAAACCAGTAAAAGATTAAATGGTGAATAACACTGATATTATTTTAAGTAAAAAATCATATTCCATTGTCTTAAAATGTTTATTATAATATTAATAAATTAATAATAAAGAAGAATGAATAGTGTTTTTATTATGTTTTACTCTATTATTATCAAGCTTGATTTGGATTTGAGCCAGTTCAGTTCTGAGTTTGGTTCTGTTCTAGTCCTGGTTTAGTCCTGATCTAGTTCAGGTTTTGCACTGAGTTTATTCCGTGTTTAGTCCAAATGTTGAAAAGTGTGAAATGCTTCCCAGTCCCTAGTATGACAAACAAGTTTAAACATTTACTGTGACACTTCTTAATAAGTACATGTTGTTTCTGTCGTTGCAGATTTCCTCACCTGAAACTGAGTCTTTGAGGAAAGACGTTGATCCAGTGTCTCAGGCTGAAGACTCCCCAGGTGTTACACCCCAAACTGACTGTTTCACTCAACGCAACTCACTCTTCAACAGGGAAGCGCTGCAGGTGAATGACATAAACCCCATAAGTATTTACCACAGCTGTGTTAAGAAATATGCTGCTAACGTTTGATTTCTCAATGAGCAATAGACCAGGGGATTCCAAACATTTCAGGCCCCCAAATTATTAGTGTAACCAACTCAGGACCCCCACTCTGAAATAAAATTGACAGTGGTAATAATTTTAAGTGGCAGAACAGTTTAAATCAACATGGTAGTTATTTTTTTTAGGGATGCACCTATCCAGTAGTCTGATTCATCAACGGGTTTCACTTCATGGAAACCGTCTAATCTCGCAGCGTTACGATTCGTTCGCTCGATGGTACGCGGGTCATTTTTTATTTAACCAGTCACTGCTATTTGGTCATGACTGGTCTAACTGGTGTATTAAGCTTTTCTCAAATCCTGTAGGAAGAAGGACAATAACGTCTTTCCCCTTGATAAAATTCACCAAACATTCTCTTTGTTCTGGCTTTAAATCCTCGATGCCAACACAGAATGTATGGCTTCGTCTACATCCATTTCGACCGCTTTGTTTACTGTTGTGCTGTACCACAAAAGGGACCCAGACAGGCGCTTGAGTTTGACGTCATGGCTTCACAGCTCTTCGCTGATTGGCTCTATCAAACTGTCTAGTGTATTCCAATTCCTGACCTAGTCACTGGAGAGAAATTAAATTGAGCGGAGGCACTAGGTGGCACCAGCCTGGCTACCAATCCAGCTTTTTCAGCTTCAGTACCAAAAAGGGTGGTGCTGTAATGTTAACAAGGAAATTCAAATTAGTATCCACTGTAATTTATGTTATTGGTAAATAGGTTTTATGTAAATTGAAATTAAATTAAAGTTGACTATAGTGAAGAAAAACTGCTTTTATAGAAATTAGAGAATTAGAATAAACCTCTGGTCTCATAGAGTAACTGCTTAAGTTTAACAGCTCCAACCATCTTATTGACATTGGCAGTTTGTTTTTGTATTTGAAAAATGACAGAGGCAATTATGCAATGGGGCTAACAAATAACAAGTACATTTATTTGAGTGCGGAAATGATGGACACGCCGCTTGTCTCATGACCCATTGAATAGAAATATGTCCTGGATGTTACTTGGTCCAAGCCCTGTATTCATTGTGTACAGGCGAGCAGAGGAGGGACGGGGGCCCGCCACAAGTGAAGCAATTATTTCAGGATGAGATCATTGTTTGGCTCCTTCTCTTCACGCCTTTGGCCCAGAGACACTCAGCCAAGCAGCACAACTGGTTCTGTTATCTCACCGCTGCCTGCGCTGGCCACATACAAGCTGATTTTACTGTGGGTTTTGAATGGGGGACATTTTGATTAGCATTTGGCATTGTCATCAAAACGTTTACTGAGTATTGAAGTAATAGCCTGTTCTGAGTTAACAGTATCAGTTTAAGATGTGTTGGTTAAGTTAAACATACAGTCTGATGTAGTAGTGATATGTCTAAATGTCTCTGTAACACATTGTAAAAGTTAACAAACTCGGTTGGCCATGGATCTTAAGGGGAATGACTTAGTGTTATATTTACAGAAAAAACAGTATTATTTGAGAGTGTGTTTGAAAAGGCCAGGGTTGTGATACCAGGGGACTTGCTTGTTTTACAGAGATTTGCCTGACTGCTCCGCCTGATGAAAATGTGTTATTTTAGTATTACATAGCCGCTAGAAGAAGTGGAAGTGAGCTTTCCAGGTAGAGGACATTTAAAAGCCCCTGATGTTTTAAACCAGAGGAGCAGAGCAGAATGCCACATGAACCAGACAGGATTCATAGTGAACAGCTGTTACACTGATGGCTGCCTGGCCATTCATTTATCGTAGTATTTTTAGTGCTTGATAGGCCTGTGCAATTGATCAAACCACTTGCAGATGTCAGTTTTCCTTAGTTATCTATAACTGTGATCATATTATTAAAGTGGTTTTTTATCTGACTGTTTATGCCACATTAACGTCACTTATTTATTTAAAAGTAAATTTTTATAAACCTGCTCACATAGCGATGGTAATCTGTTAGACAATGTCAGTGAAAGTGAATGAAGGATTTTGCCGTGGTTTGGTCATGGAGTCAGTTGTGAGTAGGGCTTGGGTATACGATGGCGATACGATACATACCTCGATACATAGGCTATGATACGTTACATACCTCGATACAGTGCACTTTCGGTTCAATGTGATATATTTCAAAGCGATTTGATGTAAAAGTTAATGCCTAAATTGTGGCTGTGATACTAAAAGTCTGTGTTAAACCACTTCTTGTGCAAAGTTAATATGAAACACACATTTTACTCATCAAAACAGTGAATATGTCAAACGTGTTGCATAAATGAGTTTCCTTCCTCTGAACAAGCAACAAAACTGTAGTGCTTTAGTAAAATATACAAAAAAATATATATATATACTCTTGGTGATATATCGATACAGCAGCCCACAATATCGATACTGTTTTATCACATTAAACTTTTACAAATCTTGAGTTTTCTTGTCACAAAATTGTAACATTTAAAGTTGGTGTTGTGATCTCTACTTGCAGATTGCGGTGATCAGCATGGAGGCTTTAAATACATTTCTATCCACCTATTTTTGAAGGAAAAACATGTGGTTTTGAGAGGAAAGTTTTTTTCTTGTGCATTACATAGTGCTTGCTAAATTCCTGTATTGTCCATGTTTAATATTAGAAGCCATATGTATTTATTTCTCTGAGTCAAAGCTCTTGATTGTTGGAGGTGCCCACTGTGATGCCCTCGATACAGTAAATAACTATAGTATCTTTGGACTGACTGAGGCGCCATGGAGACAGGAGAAGCAACTCATTCATCAACAGCTGCATTCATTAACTCTATTCTTCATGGTCCCACTAAGCCTTTACTGTAAATTTGGATAAACAGGCCATTGTTGTGGAGCGCACGCAGGAAGAAACAAGGGAATCATAGACTTCCTGTATGAGGTCACTTTATGCCATGGGAGCCAATGCCAGAAGATAGGGGCAGGCCTGTTTTGTCAAGCTCTTTTCCTTCTGCTTGAACCCAGAAATACCTCCGTGCCCCAGGGCCTTATAAAGTTAATGACTGAACTCCCTCTCAAGAAGTGACATCATCTCTTCAATCTGGACAAAAAAAAAATTGTTTACAGTTCGACTCAGTGTTCTTGACAGTTATTGATTTGCATTTGGGGACATATTTTTCATTGCTGCGCAGATATTTTTGGGTTTAATTTAGAAATTGACTGATATACTGTATATATTTTCATGACGGATGATTGTTGTTTAGATTCCAGAGAAAAAACAATCTGCTAGTATTTTTGGGCCGATTGGCAGGGGTGATTCTGACCGATATAGCAGTCTATGTCTAGTCCTTTAGTTGATAAATCGATCAGTGGTGTTTCTGGAGACTTATTTGATTCTGATTTGAGTCCAGTTTACTTCTAACGTAGACTTGGTTTGGCCCTGTTCTAGTCCTGGTTTAATTCTGGTTTAGTCCCAATTTTAATGTTGGGTTTTTGCAAGTATGGACACACCCCTGGTTGACCAAATTAGTTAACTAATTATATAAGGTTATAAGAATTTATATGGACCAGAGCAGAAAGCCTAGAATAAGTAGTTAGGTGGAGTTTTACTAGTTACTGGTCAATTTAATCTCTACTCTTTCCACTTATGAAGATGCAGTTTACTCGTGTTTCTCTTTAGTAGTTTATGCGAGATCCCAATAATCTTTTTTGCCTGTGCCTTGCCATGTCTTGTTGTAGTCCATTAATCAGTGCACAGGGCAGACTAAGAATTTCTTTCGTGAACTTCATCCTTGGAATTTTTTAATAATGCATTGGAGCAAGTCTGAAAAGCATGCACATTCAAAGCTCTGTCCAGTGCAGGTTCATTGCAATTTAATGAGTCATCTTGGAAGAAAAGGGAAGTCTAATTGTATGTAGTCTGAATGGGTGTGCTCAGGATTCCTCTGGACTCAGTTAACTAATAAAAACAAACATGTATTTTTCAACAGTTTTGGGTTTGGCCACTCTTGACCTGGAGCAATGACCTCATACCAGTAAAGGCAGTTCATCCAGACAAAACATTTATTAAGAAAGGTCCCATAGTTGCCAATAGAAATGTCTGCACTGCATAAAACAACACTAAAAACAAAGGACTGTTTTTAGTACAGCACTGTAACTTTAGATTGTATAAAGAGTGAATGGTTTAATAATCATGTACAACATTCTTGACATCTCTACTTTCCTGAATTATAAGAGAGACAGAGAGAGAGAGAGAGAGAGAGAGAGAGAGAAATACTTTATTGATCCCGAGAGAAATTCAAGTTTTGCTGCAGCAAACTGTTGCAACATTTACAACGTAGTTATTGATTATTACATTTTTGTTAATATGTCTCATTTTTGGTAACTGCAGGCAGAAGCATGGATAAAGGGGAAGCTCCAGGACCTGAAGGATGGCCGTAATATTGAACACTTACACCTACAGGACGGGGAGGAGGCCTGTCAGACTCTGCAGAGGGACCTCAAAGACTTTGAAAACACCTTGATTCAACTAAACCAGGTACAGTAACTCATGAGTTTAAGACTGATGGAAAATTAGGACCGCTGCAGTTAAGAGTTCAAAATAAAATATTACCATATGTCTCTTAAATAGTCAAAAGTCCTAAACTATAAACCTGAAACTAATGAACATATGAAAAGTGAGCTGAAAAAATATATTATTAACAATGATAATCACTATTATTACTGTTATTAGATGGGGGAACAATTGATCTGCAAGATGAACCCGACTTCAGACCTGGTGAAGAAACAGCTGAGCCAACTCCGGGACCAATGGCAGACACTGAAGCAGACTGCAGCCAATCAGACGAGGGCTTTGGGTGGGGCCAAGAACCTTCAAGAGTTCAACACTAAAGTGGAGAAACTGGAGGCGTGGATCAAGGAGAAGGTTAGTGCATTCAGCAACACACTGCAATGATAAGTCAACTATTACAGAAGATCTCCAACTTTTCACAGCCAAGTACCACAAGTACCACCTATGAAAATATATTTAGCTGTCTGAGTACCACCAGATCTATGACAGGATTATACCAGGTTTAAAAATAGGGCTACACCACTAATTACTGACATGAGGACGAGAAATGCAAGAAATGCAAGAAATGCAAGATAAATAAGTTTAATGTCATACTGTGGAACATTCTAGGCATCTGAATGACAAGCAAGTAGCATCCCCTCCAGTAGAAAAGTTTCACAGCACACATTTAATTTAATTTTTAATTCTGTGGGTTCTTTTACCCCACACAGCATGTTTTCATTATATTTTTTAACAAACTCGTGCAAAAACAGGTTCTCTGGAAAATAGTTTAGCAATTAATAATGGTTATAATTATAGTTATTCGGTCATGATAGAGGAGAATGTGCAGCATATCTTGCAATGTGCTTATTTTCCCTTTCTGGGTTAAGGTTTTCTGTATAATGTCTCCTACTAAAGCAGTCATGGCAGTGTGGTGTAATCCTCCACTAAAATAATGGCTTGTTTCCTTGTAAATTATCGCCCTGAGCGCTGTTGTGTGTGCCAGCAGGAAGAGCCCACGTCTCTGGTCAATGTCCTTGGGGAGAGTGTGGACAAGATGCAGCTGACCAGAAAGATTTTAGATCTGAAACAGGTGAGTGCTGTAACATGGCATTTATAGACCCATGATTACATTCATGGTCAACAAAATCCATATGTATGCAGCTTATTGTCCAATTTTCTGGAGATTTTCCCAATAATTATTTACAGGATCCTACCACTGGAGCTAATTTGTCTGCCTGGGGTGTATGGCAAAGACAGCTGATGTCATAGTTGGACTCTTTCTCTGTTTCTACTTGCTTGCCCTATGTAGATGTTATTGCTTTGTTCTGAATGAATCTTACAGTGTTTTATTTGCTTAATAATAATTTGGAAAACTTGTATTCTTACACTCACTTCTCCACAGATTTGACCTGTAACTTGGCCTGATAGCATTACCTGTGTTTTTGCATCTAACATATTATTTTGAAGAAATAATGAAGACATTTTGAATAAAACCACAGAGCTTAAAGATATAGCAAAGATAGCTGCTGATGTCACGTTTTCCTTTTTTCTTTTAGGATGAGCAGCTCTACAGGAATCTCTATGAGGAAATTAACCACTTAGCCCTCAAACTGGAGAAGCAAGGCAAGACAGATGGGAAAAACGTCGGCAACAGGAGGAAACACGTCAATAAAATGTACACATGGTCCTTTGAGATGAACTGGTATGATGCATGAAACACAGAGGAGTCAAGAAGGCCTCAAAATTATCCCAATGTACTGTCTCTTATGTGTGTTTAGGTGGCTCAAAGTACAAGCTCATCTGAAGAACTATCATGAAAATCTGCAGCTGGCTTTGGAGGTGTCATCCTTCTACCAACAAGCTGATAATATATTACTGGCCATTCACAACATGGTAAATATATTTGTGTATATTTGAGTAAACAGTATGTAAATATAGGTTACATTTAAGATATAGTTGTTTTTGGAGAAATGTGAAATCAGCATAAATAATATATCACCAGCCATAAAAAAATATATCTGTATATTTTCTTCTAAAAGACCACAAATAGGGAATGGAAGCTTACAATGTAAATTTTCACATAAAGTTATGAAGTGATATTTCTGCACATTTTACTTTTCCTTATTTTAGAGAAAAGGTGCATCTGGATCTAAGGAGCTGGACAAACTCGGAGACCAGGAAATCCGAGACATTGCAGGTCAAATCATGGTATGTCAAATTATTGAGTCGATCCTGAAAACTTAAAACTGGGGTAAATAGGTATTTGAATCTTTCCATTTGGTACATCACTAGTATTCACATGCATGGATTTTTTTGACCACTAACAGCTTTAAAAACACTTTGTCAGACAGAAAAGTGAAGCAGCCCAAACCGTAATAGTGACTCACATGTTTGTTTTTTTTCTTACAATTAGATTAAGACAGTTTGTAACAGTCTGATTCTGTCAGAAGGTCCTCTTTTAAAAATACACTTCATGAGGAGGGAAACAAAATGAACAAATTGAATAGAAAATGTTGGGTACTTGAGCTTTAACTATATAAATTATTTCTATGTTGGGCAGATGCTGGATGTGAGTGTGTCCCAGCTCTCTAATCTGCACCCTGCTCTAGCGACTGGCGTCATTCAGAAACAAAGTGAAATCAAAGAGTCATGGGCACTTCTGCAGAAAACTCTCAGGTAAGAGAAATGTATTACTTCTATGTTCATAAGACTGCCACAGTATCATGTATTCAGTACTCATTTGTTTATTAAATCACTTATGTAACCAATAACGTCAAAGTCATTTCTTATTTCGCACAAAAATAGCTACATTTTTGACAAGAAATGATATTTGTTTATATCTAGTATGTGCTTTTCCCAAGAAACAAGTGGTTGATTCTGTGCCATGGTCATTTAAGGTCAAGTGCAGCAAAACTTAAGATATCTTCTTCTATCAACATCTTGTACTTTGAAAAATATTTATCAACCCAAGAGCTCTCACGTCAAAACGCTATTTTTAGACACATAAATATGACATCATCTGGTGTGTTTCAACAGCTGTGCTTTTTAAAACTATTCCAGGCCAAAAGCACAAACAGTGGTAGCAGAGTTCAGGCCATAATAGGAGTTTACTGTGGACTCAAAAATACTTGTGTCAGCACCGTGCTAACCTCCATCTTTCTGTTACAGGACTGACAGGGCTGCACCACCACCCACCAGCCCCAGTCCCCCCAGAGAAGAGGTCGACCCTTCAACCAGGGAGCAGGGCACCGTGGGAACTGAGCTGCAAAGAACCATGGGAAAAGAGGTGAAGGAGGAGCAGAATCGGCTAAAAGGTTTTGTGGTAAGCAGTTTTGGTGCGTTTCTATTACTGGAGTAACCACAGAGTGAGAGACAACAGCTACATCAGAGCTGCAGAAAGATGAGCTCAGCCCTCCTCAGTGCAAAAGAGCTGTGGTGAAGGGGTGACGCATTGTGGGCCTGGCTTTGGAAAAGGACTCATGGTAAAGAGGGCCAGTTTTAAATAATGCTTTTAGGTGCTTTACTGACCTACTTCTTCAATCACACTTTTTTTATTTTAGTGGAAAGGACCAGTGCCCCCAATGGTACATTTATATGCAGTTCATTATGCTGTATTTTATTCTGTCAGTTCTTTCAACACGTATGAGTCAAATTGAACCTAAAATGTTTCATAGATGTCACAGGAAGAGCTTTTAAAGATTTTATTTTTCCTGGCAGAAAAATATTTGTCAATGTCCCTGAGGATTTTCAAACCATAGCTGTTCAACGTGGTTCAGTTGCTGGCCAGAGAAAATATGACTTTCCTGTCACTCTAAAATTCACTATTTTTAAAATCATTTAATTTAATGGCTACAATAATATCTTGACTTAGAGTTGGTTTAACAAAAGCATCCAGTCAGTGAATTAATGTAATATTAGCAGATGTGCTCTGGTTCAAGTTAAGGTAAGAACGTAATACTCAGGATATGAACACAGGTGACTTTCCTAATTTTTAAAGAATAAACATTTGTACAAAAACATATTTTTATAAAGCATTAAAAAAGAGCTTAGTTTGTTTTTTTAGCATTTAGTTTACAGTCACCTCTCCCCAGATCTGACCTGTAACTTAGCCTGATAGCGTCACCTGTTTGTTCTCCATGGAGGTAGATATGTTTAAAATTATACTGATGAATATTCTGTGTTTTATTAATTCATAAAATTATAATTAGCTAAGGTGTAAAGTTTTGTTCTCTGCTTGTAACATAGAAGAAATAAAATAAACCTGCAGAGCTTTAAGACGAAATAACACTCAAGTCATTCAGCACAAAATGACTTGTCATTCGTGATCCCTTTAATATAAGTTACCAGATCCAGTGTTTGGGTCACTTGGCTGACATAGAAGTGTGTGGGCATTTGTAGACAGCCCTCTATTCTCTAGCACAGTGCAGCCACAAGCACCTTTCTAACTGCCTGAATAGTGACATAGCGTAGCCCTGTACATTAAATACTGTATGACTTCTCCATATGTGGCCCTGGTTGAGCAGACTCCATCTTGCTACGGCCTCTTGAGTGGACGCGGACATGGCGAGCGTCTGTTGCTAATTGTGGCCAGATGCGAAAGCTGCCAACCAGATGCTGTAGGTGCAAAGTGATAGTTCATGGCTGACATCATTTAATAGCACTCCACGAAAATCCCACAGAGAAAGTCAAAAGTCTAAGTCAGAATCACAGTTCACAGCTACGAGGTGAAAAATGATACCACGTTTGAACTACCACAAATACATCAAGTTTGACACATAAAATATAAAACTTTTGACACTTGCATATAGAATTTAATGTCCATCTTTTAGTACCATTCAGTATATAGGACAATAGCATGACTTAATTTAAAGTCGCACTATTTAACTTCTTCACTAGGGGGTCCGCCACCATGGAGTTGTTATTGCTTTACCTTGAATGTGCCACATTATGGAATTAACCTCACGCCTTTACTCATAGATGTCCTAAAAAACCTGTACCTTTGACTCCTGCTCATCTCCATGGGAATAGATATGTTTAATGCTGTAATACAGTGGAACATTTCGGGCAAAGCAATAACATTTCCAAAAAGATGAGCAGGTGGTGGACCCTCTACCAGAAAAAGTTACATTGTGCTAACCTGATTCATCAGCCGGTTTCACTTCGCGGAAACCGTCAGACCTCTCAGCGTTAAAATTTGTTCGCTCGACAGTAGGCGGGTACTTTTTTATTTAGCCAATCACTGCTATTTGGTCATAATGTATGTAATGCACCGCTAACGCAGCTAACTGGTATATTAAGCTTTTCCCAAATCTCGTAGGAAGAAGGGCAATAACGTCTTTCACCTTGATAAATTCACCAAACATTCTCTTTGCTCTGGCTTTAAATCCTCAATCTCGGGAATTGTTGCCAACACAGAATGTATGGCTTTTTGCTGATTGGCTTTTTCCCAGTCTAGTGTATTCTGATTTCTGACCTAGAGGAGACAAATGAAATTGAGTGGAGACACTCCCAGCCTGTACCAGCCTGGCTAATATTGTGCACCTTTAACTTCACAGATGTTTTTTGTACACTGTATAACCAGTTATACATATAGTATTATAATTTTGTACCATTTTTGCTCACTGCACTGCTGTTGACCTCTATAGCGAGACAGAACTGCCATAGAAATCATGCATGCCCAAAATAGGAAACCAGTGAATGCTACGCTTTCTACAGTAAATGAATGGTTCTTTTACTCATAGCAGTATAACGTCGCACCCATTAGCTTGCATTTACGAAGCAAGAAGAATTGATTTAGTGATTTCTGTCTTCAAGATTTCTTACAGGCATTACAGCTGTCAATTTAATATCTTTAGCAGACCCTGGCTTATTTCACCCAGAATAACCAACCTTTGTGTATTAGTAAGCTTGTGTCATTTGTCGGGGAAACTTTATACTTGTCTGGGCATATGTCCATGTAGTCCACCCTCTGGCCATAATACAACATTCACTGTAGCGGGGCAGGAACGCCTTTTTGTCATATGACCTCTGAGTATGAAATTACAAATTAATCTGCACCGTCATCATTGTCAAAAGACATTACTTACTTGTCATGTGGGTAATATTTTGGAGTTTCCCTGTAAAACTTACCCTCTTGTGTCCAGGGCACTGCTGATGCTGGCATTGGTCAAACTCAGGAACAGGATTCAGCAAGCCTTTCGTCACCCATGGGAGAGGCAGCTGTCTGTTCCAATGATGTCATAGCCAGACACCAGTTGAAGGCAGAAAGGTGACATTTGGTTCTCGCTCTGTTACTTACATAATGAGGGGTCTTTATGTAAGTCCTAATAGGAATCACATGGTCCTGTTTTCTTTGCAGCAGGAAGCCCAAAACTGAGCCCAAGAATGACAGCACCCAACCAGGCCACCCACCGCTCCACGCCCAGCTCCAGAAGTTCACCGTTTCTGCAGACAAGGTGACCTAAACCAGTCACAAACAAGGATGTTTTCATTATATCACTGTTCTCAAAGTCACTGTGATTTAATGTAGCCTAATGTCAGATTACAACATGTGTTATCCAACAGTGTGTTATCCATTAAATGAATATTGCAATAGGAACATCATCGTCTAAACATGATTCTAATTAAAGTGGAAATTGGAAAAAGAAAAAAGATTGTGGACTAATGATGTTCAAATATTATACCCAGATACAAACTGATACAGAATTACATATTAATTTGAGCAAGTATCAATAACCCAGGTATTTGGATATTTTGGCCGCTGTATTGGCCGTTTCTTAGTATCAAAATCAAGTTTGAAATTTCAGTAGCCTAACGACACTACTATGGAATGTCTGGTAAAATTTAGGGTTATTCAGAAGTTACTTAAGAATACAATAGAACTGTACTAAATTACACAAAATACATAGAATTGGTACTTCATTAAAACATATGATTCAATAATTTTAAATCATCATTTCAAATACAACTTATGTAAGACTTCTGTCACTTTGATACTACATGTGTAAGTAATTTTAGTCAAATGAAAAAGCATAAAGGTAAAAAATGTGTTTTCCTGCTGCAAATAGACAATTTACTACGAATGGAGTGTGCAACCTAAGTGTGAATTTCATCTTAGTCCATGTTCGTAGTGAAAAAAGGTGGCTTCCCACATTAATTTTCTGGTCAGCATTACTTTAGTTATTAGAGCGCCACAATAACAAACCACAGACGTTATGTCACATTTTAAATCAAACTGAAGTTGTCATGCATTTCAGGCTAAGAGCATTCTGAGTGTGCTACTTTCACAGTAATTGTCCAGTAACTATGGAAAATATTTGATTTTAGTCCCTCGTTGCCATAGCACACAAATGCCAGCTCATTTTGTCTCTTCTCCTCAGCTGACTCTAATGGGTTTTGCTGCTGTGCTTCGTATCTCCATCTTAGACTCTGGCCTGGCTCAAAGACAATGTCTCCATGGCGACCCAGATCTGCGCCGTGGCCAGTCTAGAGGGCCTTGAAGCCGCACGTAGGTGTCAGCACGCTTTGGAGCAGGAGATACTGAACAACAGAACAAGGATTGAGGTGGTAAAAAAGGTGAGTTAACCGGGAAGTACTTCAGCTGGCAGATCTGACCTTTTTGGCAGGTTTTGGGTTGATGGGGGAACATGGATTGCCTGGAGGAAACCCACCTAGACACAGGGAGAAACATGCAAACACAAGATCCAGAACCTTCTTGCTGTGAGGTGTGAGTGCTTGCCACTGCGTTATGATTATATTGTGACAAATAATATATTTGGGAGGGAGATCGCTGTGAAAACCAAGTGCCACAGTGGGGCGACAGTGGCTCCAACAAGAACTGATGTTATGTCCTTAGGCAAGACACTTCACCCACATTGCCTACTATGAATGTGGTGTGTGTTTGAGTGTTGGTGGTGGTAGGAGGGGCTGATGGGATAGATTACCAACCTTGCTTCTGTCAGTTTATCCCAGAACAGCTGTGGCTACAGTAGTATTATCAGTGTGGAGTGAATGAATAATGCAATATTAAGCACTTTGAACTATATATATTTACACGATAAAACTTGTATGTAATGTGCACATAATGACACATACTGATGAAGCTTGATATTCCTATTTCTGTTTAGGTTTCTGGCTATTTTTCACAGCCCTTTCACCAAACCGAGCATATCTTCCATATTTGTTAACATAGCATGTCTGGTTTTCGTTATTACAAAAATAATGAATAGATATTTTCAGAACATTGAATTTGAGCTCAGATAAGGTTTATTTTTCACATCATAAATCTCATTCTTTTATCATCACTCACTCTCATCACACTTTTACATTCCTCAGGAGGGCCGTGGGCTGGTCCGAGCGCAGCACCCGGGCAGCTCCAGGATCCAGGAGTTTTTGGGTCAGCTGGAGGTGCTGTGGGAGGAGCTGCGGAGGAGGCACCAGAGGAACGCGCTCTTTCTCCAGGCCTCCGAGGAGCTGGGCTTCAGGGTAAGGCTCGTAAAACATCCACAACCAGCTCCTCTCTGAAGTCCCACTGAGCCAGCACACTAAGCTCTAAAAATATGGAGAAAACTATTACTTATGACAGATGATCAGTTTTCCCTAAATAGAAGTCTTTACACTGGACAGGAGCCTGAGCTGTGCACGCAAACACTGACAGATAGGACTCATTTATTTTTCACTGACAGAATAAAAAGTCTATAGTTGGAAAAACAAACCCAAATTGAACTATGAGTGGTACTTCTACAATTCATTTCAAGTATAAAACATTGCAACATAGAGCTGCTACCTCAGTACACATGTACTTAAGCACCTCCTGTAGGATTTGCCACATTTATGACTGGTGATGAGTGTAAGCTGTAAGTTGTACTTGTTTTATTGTACATTATATGTCATCACTGTTGAACACTTCCTCCATTATCAGCCAAAGCAGTGACCTCACGACTGCCTGGCCCTTGTGTGTTCTTCCAGGTTGTTAAAGTGCTGCAGGCCCTGGGCAGCCTGGACGCCTGGCTGGAGTCTGTGGAGCTTTCCATGAAGGAGTCCTCTTTGGCCGCTGACCCTGAAACTATGAGCGTAGCTGAGCGACAGAGCTGCCTCCTGGAGAGAGAGGTGACGGCACGTGGCCATGAACTGAAAGCGCTCAGACAGGAGGTGGAGCGGCTACAGTGCCACAGTCACCCCCTGACACGAGGGCTGCCCGCACGCATGGACGCTGTGGAGAGAAAGTGAGTTCATAAACTACGCAGAGGAGCAGGGTCACAGGACCGCCCTGACTCTGTCATTGTGGAAAACCTGTGTTATGAATGTGAACTATCAGGCTGCACGCTGGTGGTGCTCTTAACTGTGGTCAGGAAACAGAACTGCTCACTGTTTCCAGGCTTCTGCAGCACTACAACATGGAAGAGTTTATTCATAAAATCCACTCCTTACTGAAGACAAACAATTCACCCCATAAACCACCAGAATATATATTCATGTATCCAGTAAGTTTTATTTTAAACCTGGCAGTGTTGAGTCTCTATGCGCTCATTCATTACTAGATTCAAGTTGATTCATTTGAAATTCATGAGGCAGTCAGAGAGGTCTACCCCACAGTCTGTCAGCGCGTGTCAAACTCGCCCTGTCCATGTTTTCTAATGACGTCTCTCTCCTCGGCTGGAGATGTGATTTCATGTTTGTGCCATGTACTTTTGGTAAAACCCCATGAATCAGGCTGAAATGTGGGACCTTCCAGTGTCCATAAATACACGTTAAGGCCCTGACCAAACTAAACAAAGGAAAGAAAGCACTTGGTTTAAGTGTTTCCAGAGTGGGAGTTTTGTACGGATAGAAAGGCTTTGACGTCATCTTTATTTATTACCACAAGCATCATTTATTATGGAAAGAATACGTTTTTATATTGCTCCCTTAACTATCACAAATTTAAACTCACCACAGACCATCCTGCCCCTAAGTACAAGTTATGTTTATAAGACATGATGCATGATTACACAAATGGCGCTCTAGCATGGTGGAACGCACTCCTGAGGTCTACATAAAGTGGCAGTGTTGAAGGATGTATGGGCAGAATGTGGATAATAGTTGGACTGCTTAAATAAACATTTCAATAATAGTGTTTATGTTTTAAAGGTACCAGCATGTTCAAAGTGCGCTGACCCAGCAGAGCTCAGAGCTGCAGGACACACGGATGCTGACCGAGTTTCTGGAGCAGGTCGAGCTCGAGGAGAGCCAGGAAAGAAGGGGGGGTCAGTTCAGCCTAGGACAGGTGAGCGATACCTATAATTAGATTGTAACAACATACTTTGTGCATGGACCACTCCTGGATACAAGAACTACTTAAATTGCAATGTAGCGCATAATATTTGTTGACCAATAATATTTCCATATATTTATTTTTTGCACAGTTAAAAAAGAAATGCACCATAAAGCTTCAATTTATTTGCATTTAAATAATGCCATCTGATATCATGCTTTTTAAAAAATATTGTCACTTCAGATGTTTTATGGTTAAACTCTGCTCTGGATTTTAACATTGTCGGACTGTAAGGGGCACTATGCATATTAAAATATATACATTGATATCTGATAAGCCACATTGTTAGTAAAGTAAAAATGTATTGCGTGCCTTACAGCCACTGCACAGTGAAATGTCCCCAGCACCTACTCTAATGGACCTCCGGAGTAGCAGTGCCACAGAGCCTCTGATGGAGCCCATGGGTGACCCTGTAGAGGAGCTGAGAGAAGCTGTGGAGATGCTCAATGACACAGTGAGGGAAAGAGGGCGCACTCAAAACCTTGACCAAGCCATATGCGAGCTACTGAGCAAGGTATAAACAATGACTCAAGCATTAACACACTTTTGTCATGATTTTTTTAAAGGGGATACATCATGTAAAATCTACTTTTGTAAGCTTTAAAGGGCCAATATTAAGCAGTTTTCTGAAACAAAATACAACACCAGGTACGTTTTTATGAGAGATGATGGCTTAAAGCTCACAAGAGTAAATTTTGTGTAATAGTAAACTAATTAAACTTGTTGTATGTCCTGCATTTTAAGCTTGAGTGGTCAGAAAATGTTTGTTTTCACCCACCCCTTATCTCTGTCCACTGCTCTGTACATGTGGTTATTTGCTTTCTATGGTGAAATTCCATTTTGAAGGGTGAGGGATCTATCACTTGGGCCAGTTTATTATTGATTAACATTGCTGTTTACAATTAACAAAATGTAAAATAATGAGCACACATTTGATATACCAAATAAGTGAAACAAGATAATATATTTTCCTCAAACTACTAGAAGGATGGAGAATAATTTGTCCAATGTATTCGCACACAGCTGCATATGTTAACTGAAAGACACATCTGGTAGTTGTTTTTTGTTTAGTCTTTTTAACAAATCATCTCTCACTGGCCTTTTTATGTTTTTGTCATTTTGATTTAACCTCATTAGAAAATAGCCACACTCACAAATGTGTTTGAAGGAGGCCCCATGACTCAAAGCAGTAATTTGCAATGTGTCTCTCTTTGGCAAACACATAATACACACTGTAATGGGGGTTAGTGACATTTACTGTAATAAAGCATAATACAGAACAGTTATTTATTTGAATTGTACTTATTTTTGTAATGCAGGTAAACTAAGTTGGCCGGCATTAGAGCCTAATGTTATGGGTTGGGGACAATCCTGGTGTATCTAAATATAAAACTGATTATTCTTTATCAGTTTTTCCCACACGTACACATAATAATTTCATAACATCAGTTTTAATGTTGCCTTTGTTCATTACAGCATGCCAGTCTGGCTGTGCGGGTGGAGGAGAGCTTATGCCGCAGTAAAGACCTGAGCCTGGACATTTTGGAGAGAGAGACAGACATGGCGGTCCAATGCGAGCCGGATCGCTGTGGTTTGGATGCCCTGTGGGAGGAGCAGGACCACCTGGAGGTGAGAGGAGACCGTTCATGTTGTGATTATGGCCTAAACACTGAACATGGCTCAGTGGTGCTAATAGAGCTACAGAGAGACAAAGTGCAGAAAGTAAAGGAAAAATTAGACCATAGTGACGTTATTGCACGCTGCAGTCCACTACAATTGGAGAAACAGCTGCCAGACTACGTCAAAACAAGATCACGTTACACTAATTTGGTTTTATTAGTCATCGTTGCTCACTTTTTCTATACTGATTATAAAATGCTTGTGCTGCATCCAACATCTCCTAGGGACACATCACAACCTCTGTAAACATGTTTATGGATTCAACTGTATTTTTTTCATTTACTTAGCAATCAAAGGCTGGATAATTTTACTTAAACGTTTGATAAAAGCATGCTAGTATAGATAGGTAGTATAGTAGGTTGTTTGTTTAGTAGTTTCAGCTGTCAAGTAAGGTGATGGTTGAAGGTGGTTAAAACTAAATGGTTTAGTTTGTCTTTATTTGAAGGGACAATATTCAGAGACTTTTAGCTAATAAAAAACAATCTGAAGTCCCTAACAAATTGATAAGGCTGATAGCAATGTCATATTTCACTTTTGATCTATTTGATTATCACACAGTCCATGCATACAACCATTTGTCTCTCACTTTGAAACAATAATTTGCAAGATTTTCTCATAGGTTTTGCTCAGTTCTTTGTGCTGCTTAATGGATTACACAAACTCGACTGTAAAATCACACGCAAACATATGTCGTACGTTTATTCCGCACCCAATGTTTATTTCCACTTGTATTAGTCATTTCTGTCAGTTTGTGAGCGTTTCAGGATTGATCTTTTGGTCTGACTGCAACATGGATTGGTCGGGGGGGGGTGTCCCAGGTTAGATGTAATGGTGATAAAGTTTGCATGGGTCTTGTTTATCACGTACACAGCTGTCTGGACTCCAACATAAGAAGAGGAATGACCTAATCGTAAAGTAAAAATAACTATGGCGTCAGCAAATAGGCATCCACCACCACTCTATGTTCTTGTAGCTGAGAAACATTATAAAGCATTGCTCCCAGAGAACCAATGCTATTAATTACCGCCTTGTCAAAAAGAGAAAAAATGTGGTCAGGCTTGCAAGCTTGCTGTAGTGTGTGGTAAGCCATGTGTGCACCATATGTACCTCTAGCTGTATAATATGCATAAAGCTATTGAGATGAGGTCATAGCTTTAACACAATAGGTCTGTGTGACTGATCCCAGCTATGATTAGGGATGATAAGTTTTAACCGATTCACTGTTTTTTGTTTTGTGTGGAAAATTTTGAAAAAGCATGTTTTTATTTAAGTCTGTCTTTTGCTTAAAATTACATACTTTGCCTTTAACTTTATATCTGTATTGACTTTTGTTGACCTGAAAATAATAAGTAATCACGACAAACTCACTGTAGATGAACTATGAGGACATCAGAGAAGAGGTGAAAGCGGTGGAGAGCCAGGCCAGGCGCTTGGAGGAGCTGTGCCCAGAGAGAGTTCACGTTTTTGGGGCAAAGATCCAGGTGACACTGCAGGCCTGGACGGAGCTGGGGGCCAGTGTGACAGCGAACAAATTACGTCTGCGAGAGTTTGTGCAGCTCCAAGACTTCTTCAGGAGCTATCTACAGATGATGTAAGCGGGTGGGGGGATGAGACAACCTCTGTCTTTGCTGTAATGGTCTTCTGAGAGTATTACATTATTCTGTCTGGCTTAAACAGGGCAGGATGTTCCCCTTGTCAAAAACAGGTCCCCAACTTTTCTGGTGGGGAGTACGCCAGCTACATGTCTACATGGATATGCTATTAATTTGCCTGGAATGTTCCACAGTACGACTTTACTTTCACATGGCATTAGTTATTTTAAATGATATGAAATGCAAGTACTTTGTTGACATGTTTCAAGGTAATTACATCTTCTTATGTCTTGTCTTTAAAAACAAAGACAGTGAGCGAGTGAGCGAGCCAGGTAGTTGTCTTCATTGTGATAGATATGTTTAATGCCATACTGCGGAACATTCCATGCAAAGCAATAGCATGTCCAGGCAGGAAGACAAGAAATGTTACATAGAGCAGCTTTAAAAGTATTAAGCACTTGTTTCCTGGGCCTACTGTTTATCCTTTGACATAACATGTCTGGACATTGTCATTGGCTCTGAATGTATTACTCCTCTCAGACATGTTTGCTCTGTCTGCCTCCTGTTTCTATAGCTCATGGACTGAAGATACAAGGTCCTGCATTTTCTCAGATACTGCTTTGCATCACGGGAAAGATGGACAGGGGCCAATGGCTGCAGAGCTGGATTCACAGATTGAGCAAAAGTTTGTGGAGTTTGAGGAGCTGGCAGCAACAGGGAGGAACATTTTAGACAAAGACCATCACCTCAGTCAGATGGTGAGAGACGTTACACACTCTGACATTGTAATGATTGATTGTATAAATGTTATAAACCTAAAGTAAATGGATGGTTTTATTGTTGTTTAAGGTGAGGGAGCGCATGGAGGAGCTGCGGAGCATGCTGGGCTGGATCTCAGTGCACTGGAGAGCCCAAAAACAGCAGTGGCTTCAGAAACAAGAGGCACAGGAGAATGTTTACTCCATCATGTGCTCATCATTGGCAAAGGTATGAACAGACATAACCAGAGTTTAGTTAAAAAGTCAATTTAATTTTTTATTTATTTTTTCTACTGGTGGCATAGTGGTTAGCATTTCAGAATAATAACAAATTGATATTGGGTCTGCATGTTATCCCCATGTGTCTAACTAGTTTTCTCTGGTTAGCCCTGCTACCTAAAATGTGAAGAATGGGTTTTCAATACTCCATGGAAATGAGATTCTGACTTTGTATTTGAGAGAGAGTTTCCATCTTAAAGATTTAAACATTTTGAAATAGCTAATTAGAGGGTCAGACAACCATATAATGCTTTGTAAGCTTTGTCCCCACAATGAGGATTGTGATGACATATTTATGGGTTTCTTACTGTTATATAATAGATGTAATACTTAGTTTTAGATTCCTAATTTTCATCATTCTGAATTTGTAGAAAATGTCTTATATGATTCCATCGTTATTTTTTTTGCAGCCTTCAGCACAAGAACAGCAGGCTGACCAATCAGTGTATTCTCCAGTGCTCTCCTCTGATGAAGAAAGACAGCAAGACGCTAAAGAAACACAGAACTCCTCCGTTTCGTGTAAACCTTTAAATAAGCAAACAGAGGACGGATACGCAGTTATGGCCAGCGTTCCTTTGCACAGTCCTGATGTGAAGTCGCCAGAATCTCCCAAGTCTTCAGTGTTTGTCCTCAAAGACAAAAGCAGCCCTGGCCTGGGGAACACTGTCAACCTCATCCTCAGCTTTGGCAACACAGGAGACAGTCAGGTGCAGGTGCTGGATGCTCCTGTCACTGCAGAGGAGGAGGAGGGGACTTCCGAACCTGTCCGCAGGGTGAGTGATTCGTACAGTTAAAGCTACACTATCTTTTCTCACATGGTGGCATTAAAACACATGTAATTGAGTAAATGCAAGATAGATCAGTTGGATTTGCTGTGGAACTTTCAGGGGAAAAACATCTCCCTTATCTCCTAGAAAAGTTACATAATGCACCTTTACACATATTTCCATGCTGATATTTGTTTTGTAGCATCTCTCCACTGCTGGGGATCTCCTTCCTAAACGATCAGCTGCTTTAAGCCTCTTTCCTCAATGTCAATGTCCTGCTTTTTCCCTTATTTCTCCCTGTAGCTCGCTGTGCCACAACCTCCTGCCCGTAAAACCTTTTGGAGGCGCTGCCAGGGTCTTTTGGAAAATACTTTGGGTAGTTTAAAGAGAAAGAAAAAGATTTATCGACAGAGTGCAAATGAGGTAAATTGCGTAGTGTGTGAACTGGCGCTGCATGCTGCGTCTGGAGTGGTGCATGCTGGGAGTGTTTGTTTCGCTAACCTCAAAACAAGGTAAGGGCTTCCTCAGACGGCCGCTCCTATGTAAGCCAGGTTTAAGAGTCAAAGCCCAAAAGCTCTGTCTAGTAATTGGCGTAAACCACATGTTTGGAGGAATTACCAAAGCATATTGAATTTTCTAAAGCCTGACTAGACTCCAGTGCAGAGAAATATTACGTAATTCCAAACACACATTTGCCTGTATGAGCTTGATAATTTATGAATGTTTAGATTGATGTCTTATATAGCCTTTAACAACTTTCCGACGTCTCAGTGTGGTATTGCAGTGAAACTAATTTAATTGCTTTTGGCTTTGAATGAATAGAATAGAAAAGAATACCACTATTGATCTCACCGTGGAGAAACTTGGCATGGCAGCTCTTCATGATTTGTAAATTAGTGTTGTCACGATACATACACACAAGGAAGAAGCTCAATATTCAAGAATCAAATTTTCATCAGTAAATTATAGTACTTTCAATTACCATGTTGTCATATACAAATTATATGTATGAAGACTATTCTAAAACCATTTTTTTGCATTGATTCTACTAGGATTACAAACTTGGCGCAGTAATAAGAGTGGGCATGCAATAAAATCAAGATTGGAAGATGTTTGTTATAAAATATAATAAGAGTGCATGTAAAATGAGTAGGAAAGTAGGAAAACTGTGTGATCAGACAAAATAAAAAAGCCAACTTACTTACTTTTTTCATGAACTGCCACCCCCACCTCTTTCTTGCTCTTAGTGGGTGTCAGTCAGAGTGTCCCAGCTGCTTCGTACGTGAGGATTTGCACAGACTGGGCAACCGCCACTTAAACACAGGGAGACAGACAATAACACTTACATTCATTATGAACAATTTGGATTAGCCATTAGCCACATGTGTCTGGGCAGTTGTAGGAAGTCTGGGTAGGACCTGCACTCTGCTCACTGAAGAGCCAGTAATGTGTTGCATATGGAGATTTCACTACAGGGGTATTTATATGAAATTACGAGCGAACAATTGTGGAAAATTTGTCATTGCAATCTGACAAACATTGCAATTACTATTAGATGTTTTACAATCAAGACATGAGAGGGAGTTGTTAAATGTAATTTCACTGTTTGTTTTTTTCATTCAGTGACAATAAAGGAATCTATCAATATATCAGTTCATTTCACGTAGTGGATATTTTAAGAAGACAGTGATACAGTATTTGAGAATAAAAACTAATACAAAAACCACATGGATTTCAGAACTTGTTTGGAGAGGTTTAAATTGCAAAATATGACCTCATAGAGACAAAGTGTTTTGTTGTTTGCACAGGACAATAGTACCCCAATCTGTAACAGTGAAATATTAAAATGAAAAAATGGAAAGTATTATGTAAAATAAGAAAGCAATGAGTCACTAGTTCTCCTGAAATGCTCCCAGTTCAAACACAGAGGTATGGTACATTCATTTTCAACACTTCCCCTTGACATTCACACTTGTCGCTGGGTCTAAACTTGTTAAATGCAGCTGGATTGCACTGTTGACAGAGACAGGGTGAAGCTGATGAGTAATATCCACACCTTACCTCTTCCTCCTCTTCTTCCTCCTCCTCCTCTCGTCTTTCTCCTTGTCCCCCTCCTCCCCCCTGCTGTGAATGTTGACAGAATCTCTCTTATGTCACTGTAGACCTGATGTCAACTGTCAGCTTTGCTCCCAAACAGCCTCACCACAATTCTGTAAAACAAGTGATCTCACCCTCGTTTCCCATGTAAACCATTCCCACATTAACAGTAACAGTCTGGGAATCATTGGGTTCCTCACAAGTTGATACAGATCATTTGGCCTGGCATAATAATAAACTTTCAAAAAAGCGGGATATTGCTACAAAATATATCACAATAAACTGCGGTATTCAAACTAGTTTATGTCACTGACGCAAGAATCCCAAAGCAAGAATGCACATCACTGTAAAAAAAAAAAGAAAAAAGAAAAGGGACATGGGAAAGGGACATGATGAATATAGTGAGAAATTGAAGGATGGACATTTAAGCTCATGGATAATAACTGCAATATCACCATATTATGTAAAATTTTTATTAGGGATGAAATAATATCCGAAATATCCGAATCTCTGGGTACGATATTATCACAATATGCATCTCACGGTACGATATTTATTGCAATATTTTGGAGAGGCTAATATCATTGTAGATAGGACACATTTCTGCTTTTAAAATACCTTGAGCTTGAGCTTTTGGTGTGAATCATTTCAGTCATAATCCCAAGAACTCAAGTAAAAACATATCTCTTCATGTTGTTTGCACTGAAATGAATCATGGGATATGTAGTTTCCTATCTTTATAAGCTCTTGCTTCTATAAAACCATGCATTTAAGCAAAGGAATTGTAATTGTAATTCGATATATTGTGACGGCCCACAATATTATTGTGAGACTTTTGATGATACGATATCTCAATATTTTGGTTATTGTTACACCCTTCGTTTTTATCAATTGTAACACACAGACATTGTAATAGAAATGAGTGCCAACATAATATCACAACACTGAATTTGTGTGCAAGTTTTCATTTCTTATGTTTTTTTACCATTCATATGGCTTCAGTGAAAAAGTGGGAATTTGTTGACTAAGTGGGACGAACCAAACCAAAAGATGAACAGGTTGTCTCCTTAGATCAGGGGTGTTCAAACCCGAAGGAGCTGGAGGACGTGTCTGGGGTGAAGGAAGTCTGGGAGTCCCTGCTTAGACAGCTGCCCCCGCGACCCGGCCCCGGATAAGCGGAAGAAAATGGATGGATGGAAGTTATTTTTTAAGTGATGCAAAGTAATTTGGGACATTTCACCTGGAAGCCTGAGGGTGAAGAAAAATTTTTTCTGAGGGCCATATTTAGCCCATGGGCCATAGTTTGGACATGCCTGCCTTAGATACTGCATCCCTTCAATATTGTGGCACTAAATAATCACAATTTCTGGTTGCTTAATATTATGTCACACCCCTTTTTAACAAACACCAATCTTGTTTCTAGATCAAGGAAAGGAGCGGCCGTGAACTTTTCCTACAAGCCCCAGACTCTACACAAGTTGATTTATAGTCTAGAGCTACCACAGCAACATGAGATTAGTCACAGTGAGTTGAAAGGTCAAACCATTACAGCTGCATATATGACGGCATAACATACGTATTTGATTAAGGTCGCTCTGAAGTGTTCTCATGTCCTGTCCCTTTTGATATGTTTTTTCTATGTAGTTTGAAAAATGTGAGTGAATTCCTGAGTCCATTTTGTCTGGACAGTTTGTGGTGTAGACTAAACAGGGCTGATGTTTGTCTTTGGAAGTTTGCTTAGATTGGGTCCATGTCATTCTTCTTCTGTAAGACACGAAAAGGCAGGAAGTGAATAGCAAGTCTAATGGCCTTACTTCATTGTTATGTAAGAAATTATATCATGGGTCATTGCGGTAATAACTTTTGTAGTTTACATTACTGAAACTTTAACCGCTTAACACCACACCAATAACTTTTGCAGTGTTTTGCAGTGGTCCAAAATTATTCCTCACTAACCTTATGCAATCTGAGTACCCTAGTTATTCACACAATGAGTTTATAAACGCTTTTCACTACTTTCAGAAACCAAAACAGATTTTTGCTGTCAATGTTTACACTGACTGACATTTTCACCTCAGAGTTGCTAATATAATATATCTGTACTGGGGCAAAACAAATGTGAAAAAAAATCCAGCACAGGATCTTTAATTTAAAATATTTTATTTTGATGTATGTATTGTGCCCTAGCAAGCTCAAATATGAACCACTGTCTCTGACTAAAACTGTGTTATATACTGTAGTAAAGGGGTGTGCAAAAATATTGAAATATCAATATATCATATCGTTTAATTTGATGAAACAGTATCAATATCCTGGGCTACTGTACTGATTTATCTCCAAAAGTATTTTTTGGTATATTTTACTGAATTATTTTGTTACAGCACTACAGTTTTGTTGCTTGTTTAGGGAAAGGAAACTCATTTATTTGACATATTCACAGATTTGATTATTAAAAAGGGTGTGTTTAATATTCATTTTGCACAAGAAGTGGTTTAACAAAGACTTTTAGTATCACAGCCATGATTTAGCCATTATTTTTTATTGAACCATATCGAATTATTTTTAAATATATTGTATGGAATAGAAAGTTCACTGTTTCGAGATATGTATCAAATCATGGCCTATGTATCGAGGTATGTATCGTATTGGCAACGTTTTAATGATACCCAGCCCTACTGTAGTACATATGAGGTACTTTAGTTCTCCTCTCTGTTCACCTTGGCTTTTGTGTAGCGAGTTTCATGTTTTGATGCAAGTCTATTGTCCAGGGATGCCCAGCTGTTTCTCCATGGTGGGCTGAAACTAAACTAAAATGTGTTAGCGTGCCAAGGACCCACTGCATCAGTGTTTTGCCTGTAAAATTTACATGCAGACAGGACTAATTTAAAGGCTCTGGGTTGTTGTTGACTTGGAGTATTCCTGATCTAGTCTCTTTTGTGGTGTTATATTTATGATAGCTGTAGGGACTAAACCAACAACTTGAGTTCTGAATTTCATTGAAAACAGACAAGGCCTTTTGAGAGCCATGCTGACACATTCACCGCTGCAGTAAATATCACATTCATGATATCACTTTCTCTGTTTCTTTAGGTAAGTACCTACTTGCATGTCAAGGAGAACAGCTTGGCATCTGGCCCTGTGTATGAGAGCATCACCCTGCCTCGTCTAAAGCACCACTCAGCCCCCTCGCCTCCTTCCTCCCCATCCACACCAGCAAACACTTCCCAGATGACCAACTACCACTTGTCCACCGGGGGGAGCACTTCTATCTTCAGCAGTCTCAAGAGGATTGGCAAGAAACGGAAACGCAAGAGAGATAACACTAGAAGACATTCAATTCAGAAAATCATGGGAGTAGAGGAGCAAGAGGAAGAAATTCCCAAAAGTGCTTCAGAGAAAGTAAATTATGATACTCGGACTTGGCCACTAAAACAAGGCAGGAGGAAGAAGGCAAAAAGTCCGGAAAACGTAACTAAAGACTATATGAAAAATCCCTTGTTGAAAGACATTGAAAGTGAATGTACAGGGGACTACAACATCACGCCTTACGCTGTCTCAGAAGCACCATCATCTTCTGCAGATAATGTTAAAAGTCACTGCCGCTTTCTCTCACTGGGATCCGTGTTAAGTTTTGAATTGCCTAAAGATATGAAACTTATTCCTAGTATTCAAGATATCATTACGATTGCTCCACCAGACTCCAACAAAGCAACGGGAGAAGATCCGGACCCACTTTCACAAAGACAAACTGCACTCAGCTCCTTCAAACAAACAAGAAATGCTCTAGCTACAACAACTCCAGAAAATGAAAATGCTTTAAGTTGTCCCATTGAAAAAGATGAACCTACATTGAAACAACAATCTCACGGTTTGAAGACTGGCCAATGTAGTAACCAATTACAAGTTGAATGCAGTGCTAATACAGTTTTGAACAAAGAAAGTGACCAGAAATCCAACAAAATTAAGAATCCCATTTACGTCAACCATCACCCCATTAAAACTTGTAATAAACATGAGTGCTTGAGTGTCCATACGCTTATAAAGGACTTGAATGGGCACAAGTATCATAAGTGTACAAGGCCCCATAACGGACAGAGTCATAACCAAGCCTCCCATATGGTGGTTAATCTAAAGTCAACTGTAAATGTAAACATTCGGCAAGATTCAGTGGACTCTGGTATCTCAAGTTTAGGCAGCGTTAAGCTTACCTCAGAAATACCCAGCGTTGAAAATCCTCCACCCAAAGGGATTGTGGGTAAAATGATGTCTTTGGAGGTAGGATGCATTCCCAGCAACAGCGAATTAAAAACAAATGCGTCTTCTACAAGTGAATTCGAATCAGACGCTGTCCATGTGGACCACCAGCAGTTTGAAGAAGAAGAGGAGGAGCTGGAAGGAATTTGGAGTCAAAATTTAAGAAACAGTATTTGCTCAGATATTATGTACCAACCAAATCAAGATGAAACGCTCTCAGCTGATCAGCCTGTTCAACCTTCTTCACCCCCTGCACCCAAAAGTCCAGCTGTTCTCTACAGAAATTTAGTGACCGCCTCTGCTCCTAATCTTCTTGTGGCAGAGTTCAAACTTCCACCTTCCGTCCAAAGTTTACTGGGGTATGACAAGTGTCCCAATCGGCACCTCTCTTCCCTGGCTGTGGGGGAGAGGAGGTCCTGGGCTGCGTTCCCAAATCGAGACCCCCCTTCCTCCTCCTCTTCCTGCCCCTCCAATGGGACGACTGTGGCAGTGAATGAGACCTGCGTCCGATCCAGTGAAGCTGCCAGAGATAGAGGACAGCCAGAGGTACATTTACCAGTACAGAGAAGAGGAAGAGGATGAGAGAGAGGATGAAGAGGAAGAGGAGCACACAAGCTGTTCCAAGGTAATGCACAGGGCTTTTAGTAACATTGATAACAGTTTTGATTGTACTAATTCAACCAATTGTTGTTCAGCTATATCTAACTGGGTTGAAACTGGTTATAAATAGACTCACTCCAATGTTTTTCTTCCTAAATATCTTTGTTTTATTTTCCAACCCACAATTAGTGAGCATAAACATCACATTACTCACCTGCTGTCGTCACATAGGATTTTGTTTTTCTTCGTGACACTGTATCACTCACTGAGCCTCTTCTCTGTGCTTCAGGGTGAGGAGGTGAACTGTCAACAAACCTCTCCGACATCTGAGCACATGGAAACGCAGGAACACACGACAGCCACTGGAGGGCGTTGTATTACTTTGGTAAAATCATCCCCTGTGACATTACATATCACCAGCACTAGTCATAGAAGTGAAAGCATGTCCCAGGGTGCTTATCCATGTTTCATTTCAGAGCCCAGAGCTGCAGAGCATGGAGGGGACCCTGGAGAGAAAGCAGAGACTACAGCTAGGAGGAAAGAAAGTAAGAAAGCCACATTCGGTGTAACAGAAGCAAAAGTACAGGGAGTAGTCATAGTAGTTAGTGGTGGAAGATGTATTCAGTTTTATTATTTAAATAACGGATACTGGAACAAAAAATATTACATTTTAAAATCTACTTTAGTAAAAATACCAGTACTAGTTTCAGAAAGTGTGATTTTGATCAAGAATTGCAGATTTTTTTTTCAACTGAAGCAACTGAACTAATTTGTATTTGTATGTTTTTTGTTTGATCAGACAATGAACATGATAAAAATAAGTCTCTCAGCCATTTCAGCAGGTCTCAAACTACATATGAGAAAAACTCCTTTTACATTTTAGTCCAGTTCGAAAGTTCAATGGAGTAGAAAGTACAGAGCTGCTCTCAAATGCAGTAAAAGTAAAAAGAAGCCACTACTAGTAGTAATAGTGGTGTGGTCAGCAAAGGCCAAGCTCAGTCAGCAACACTGTTCTTATCTTATTTTCTCAGGCAGCCTCTCGGGGATGGAGTTCCTACCACACTGTCCTATATAGACACACCTTATGCTTCTACCAGGATAGAAAGGACATTCTGAGGGTAAGCAAAATAAAAGGACAAAAGCTGGTTTCATTGATACATAAATCTGTTGTAACATGATGTCATTGGCTCATATTTTGAAGACGCGTCATATTTTAGAGAGCTTTTTGGATTTACCATAAGTCATAGGATTTGGCACCCAATGAAAAGAGCCCATTCTGCTTTTTGAATGGATGTCTTGAGAACCAAAATTGAGAATGTGAATGATTTTTTTCTTTCTCTTGTAATTGTGAAAAAAAAAGTATCACAATAGTTACCTGTAAAAGCAATATTTTATTTATACATGTTAACTTAACATCTGAGGAGAAGGATCAAAGAAAATTCTATGATACCAAACCTAATACTTAAGGTAATAATTCAAATGTATTTCATATAGAGTTCCAGCTGTGGTCTTCCACTAAATCTCATTGGAGCAGAGTGTGTCCCAGCTCCAGAGTACACCAAAAAACCAAACTGCTTCCACCTCAGGTAAGACTAAGCCTGTCACCATAATTACTATATCAACTATCATTCAATATATGTTAGATGGAACAATAATTTTGGGTCAATATTTATCGTGCTTCTTTTTCTTAATACTACTGGGGAACTTTTAGTTACTTTTCCTGTTCTACAATAAATAAATTAATCTTAAAAAAACTGAATAAATAACTTATATGACTCATTACAGATACAAAGTAACTACTAAAGTGTTCAGTGTGCTTTTTTATTTATTACAGCTCATGTTTTTTTAACAGTATTGTAAATTAAGAATAGTTTTTTGGGATAATCCTGCTTTAGGGGTGTTATGTCAATGGCAATAGTTTTTTCAATATTATCATTTCTTATCTATATTTTCTTAAGCAATATATCGTACTTCAAAATTTGTTACCATGGCAGGCCTAGGCAAGATGGTATATCCCTGTAATATTATATGCCGGGTCCATTTCTGTTTGTGTGATAACAAATGCATTTACTTTGACCCTCAGGCTGAGAGACGGCTCTGAATACCTGCTCAACGCCTCCTCACGTTTTCTGATGAAGAAATGGATCATGAAAATACAAGCAAATACAGGTACCTACTCATGCTACACCACAGTTTTGGTTACACTTTTGATTTACTGTAGGCTATACAAGGCCACTTACTATTTTTTGTTTATCTAAATATGTAGTTTATAAAGAAACAGTAAAAAAGTGTGTTACTGATGCTCTTACAGATGACTACAGAATATACTTCATACTGTACAGCTGAATAGTTGTCAGAAATTATAATACCTTGATATAATTGCAGTATTGCTTAATAAAGTTTTTACACCAGTTTTAGAGATACATGCCTGTATTTTTCTATGTTTTATATCATTTTGTGGGTGGTTCATTGTGGTGCAGTTTTGGACAGTATGCTAAATGTTACTTATAGTGTTGCCCAGGGTTGATTTTTCTTTTTTTTAACAGGGCGTCCCGAGGGTAGCTCTGTAACATCAGGGGTCTGCAGAGACGTGGATCTTCCATTCTCTGTGTAAGATAAAACATAAATTGATATATTTTATTATTTATTTATTTGACTAGAGGCAATATGTACAGGAGCACATTACAGAGCAGAAGAAAATCTGAAAAGGCACTTTTATTTGTATGACACAATTCATACACAAAGTAATTCAAAGGGCTTTACAGCTGACAGAATAACATTTTCTTTTTCTATGGATCCTACCTGGAATTACACAGACAAAGGGCTTTACAGAATAATAAAAAAAAAAATAGAAGCGTAAATAATCATCATAAAATTAACACAAAATTAACATTAAAAGAGAAGAGTGTAGAATAAAAACCTTTCAGTCATATGTACAGCTAAAATATGTGTAAGAATTTTATTACATACAATAGAATTTTTTCAGGCATCCCCATTGTCATTTTTATGCTGTTGTATAATTTTTGCTGCTACTGATTCTAATTAGTTTCCCTTTTATTGGAACTGCTTAGATAAAATCACTATGTAATATGTACATTCTGTAGAGCTGTATTTAAAGCAAAGAATAAATATAACTCTAAAATGGAATTAAATATTGATACTAATGCTTCTATCCCCCACTCCTACCTTCAGGTCGCCCTCTCCGTGCTCTGGATGCCCCTCCTCTCCCGAAGTCACCTCCACGTTCCCGCGGCTCCAATCACGAGGCTCCGCCCAAACCTCGCTCATCCGGAGAGAGTTCAGTCCCATGTCACAGGGTCATCTAAGGAGCGCAGAGGAGAAGCAGGACCCCTCCTCTGCTGAGGGGGGATGGGGTAAGACGAGCTGTCAGATAGAAGTTACACTATATTTTTAACCATGTGATAATGTTGTTCCTTCTTCATTAGCTTACTCTAGTGGTTCTTGGTTTTGCATGCTTAAGAAATCCTATATTATCTAACATTTGAGGCTCAGGTGTCTTTAGTTTTCACCTACCTCCTCTGTTAGTTACTTGTTATTATTAAAAATACATAGCCACAATAAAAACATGGCAATTAATGTGACGGAGCAGCTCTGTGCTTCTTTTTAATAGAAATCATCACCTAAATAGAGGCAACTGTGGCTCAAGTGGTAGAGTTTTTGTCTCATATAAGGACAGTGATCAATTTGGCCCCAGCTTCAGCCAGTGCATTCCACTGTGCCCTTGAGCAAGCCACTTCAATCACCTTGTACAGATATGAATGCAATGTGTGGATAGGTGATTAGTGATGGTCGAAGAGGCAGCCACTTTCTCTCACTCAGACTCAGGGCAGCTGCTTGAATGAATAATGCAGTATAAAGCATCTTAGTTTAAGTGTTGAGTAAAGTTACTTACATCAAATGCGCAGATGGAAAGTAGAGATACAGACTTTGTGAGAATTACATTGACCAAAATCTAAAAAAAAAACGCAATAGAAGAAACTCATCTTCATCTACGCTATTAAAGATAATGAAGTCATTTTGAATTGGTAATTACAAAGACCAAGGATGTAATATGGCATAATGCTGTTAATTTTTTTTTTTTTTTACTTTAACTGTAGTTCGGCTGTGATCCACTTGGGGGAGCTAAAGCTTTTTTCTATTTCTCAAAGGCTACTCACATGAATAATACATTTCATAACTTCTCATTATTTGATTGTTTATATGATCATTCTGGACATGACGGTACAAACTGAGAGTGTTGTTGTTATTCCAGCTGGTGAGGATGACTACAGTTTGACACAGACAGTGACTCAAACGCCTGTAGGCTCCACAGACTCTGCTCCGCTGTCTCTCCCTCTGAGCGCACAGGACGGGCCCAGCAGCCAGCGCCGCTCCCACTCCTTCACTTCAGGTTAAACCACTTTGAATCACTCCACTTACCTTTAATCCAGGATTTATCTAAACTCTGTCACAGTATCATGCAAATGTCGTTGTTGTGACAATCTTTGTTTTTATCTTTAGTTTACTTATATTATTATTCCTTGCAAATGCTATTATTCCAACACTTATCTTGACTTTTATTAAAATATTATTACTATCTGTCCTATTGTGTATCTATAGGCTGTTATAGGCTGTTATAGACTGTTGCTATACTGATTAATAGGGGTATAACAATATCCAAGTGTCACGATACGATATCGTCACGGTATGAACCTCACAGTACGATATTTATTGCGATATTGTGGGAAAGTTCACGATATGTTGGGAAGGCTCACGATTAGGGATGTAACAAAATCCAAATCTCTCAGTACGATATTTTCACGTGATACATCTCACTGTACAATATTTATTGTGATATTTTGTGGAGACTAACAAAACTGTGAATACGCTTCTTTTTCCTCTTAAAATGCCTTAACAAGACTTAATGCAAAAAAATAAAACTTAAAAGTGCTTAGAACTGTATTTCTTCTTGTAGCCTACACTGAAATGGAGCAAAGGATCATGGTCTATGTAGTTGCCTCTGTCTTTTTTTAGCTATTGCTGCACCATAACTCTTAATTTTAAGCAAAGAGACTTGAAATTCGATATATTGTGATGGTCCACGATATTATTGTGAGAACTCTGACGATACGATATCACAATATTTCAGTTATTGTTACATCCCTAGTGATTAACAATAAATATAATATAATATCTAACAACTTTTCAATGGTATGGATATTGCTGACAAAAAAATATTGCTCTATATCTTTTGTAGTAGCTCAGTAACAATAATCATAATTTTATTTTAGGAATCCATCAGAATTGTGTTAAAATGCCTGTTAAAGTTTTGGAGGTTTAAGCATTGTACCGATGGGAAGAAATGGCAAAGATCAGATTAAACACAAAAGAGGAAAAAATGTCACTTCCTTTTAGTTTATATGTATTCTTATTATAGACTATGGCCATGGCTTTCAGCTTCCTGTTATAGGCAACAGTTTGAGAACCTTTCATATTTTTTAATTCAAACTTAATTGCTAACATTGCAAAAGTCCTAATTTTTCATTATTCTGAAACCCATAGATACCAACATGATATTTAGACTAGTATTTGTAGTCATTTCTATCACCTGTACTAAGAGCTGTCATGACAAATGTATTTATTGTGGGATCTATATTTTGCAGCCACATATCAGAAGATCAGCCCCGTGTTGAGCAGCCCCGGAGGCAGAGCGGTGGAGAGGGGCTCAAACTATTGTGTGACTCTTCTGGTGGGGGACAAGCCACGTGACGTCCCATCCGTCTCCCATAGCAACTCCCCCCCCATGGGTGAGCCCTCCACCCTCAGGTACTACACAAGCCTGCCCCGTCCACGCAACAAGTCTGTCTTCAAAAAGTTCTTTGGGAGAAAAGACTATTGAGATTCAGAATGTGCAGTGCGCATAAACCGCTACTACTGACAGTATTTATGACCTGAAGAATAACAAGAATTTATTTTTAATGCTTGATGTGTTAAAATCATGTAAGGTGCCACTAAGAAAACGCTTAACATTTCATTATATGTGTTGTACTGGTAGTCGTTTTGTATGAGTGTGTGCTGTGTTATAGCAGAAGAGATAAACCAAATATTACCTTCAGTCTTATATTTTTGTTTGTACTTTATTCTTTATTCTATGTGTTTTAAAGGTGCATTATGTAACTTTTCTGGTGGGTGGTTCGTAACCTGTTTGTCTGTTAATATGTAATTACATTTCCTGGAGTGTTCCACTGTATAGCGCTAAATTGCAAAAACAGACCTTCTCAAATATGCTTTCTTACTGTGACCTGTAACTTGGCTTGATCATCACCATTTTGTCCAAAGAGATAGAGAAGTGTAATGCCATATTGTGAAACATTCAACATAAAGGAAAGCAGGTGACGGACCTTATAAATAGACCTTATAATGCACCTCTTATGTCTGTTTGTTTGTCTACCAAAGAAAGTGATTTGCTAAAATCATGAGACAATATGTGAGTTAATGTGTGAGGTCATTTTAAACACTACGTTTTGCCACTCGTTTAAAACCTTTTGCACTGTGTGGTGCATTTTCCATTTTGTACTTTGACTCTATCTGCAGTTTGATACTGCTTTTGTGCTTGTTTTATATTCACATTATTAAAAGATACTGTAAAGTCTGTTCATAATAAAACATTGATCAGTTTCTTGTCTGTACAGTGGAGGAGCAGCAAGCACTCGCAGCAGGAGGTCTGGGGTTCGATCCCTGAGCCAGATTGGTCTTTTTTCTGTGCAGTTTTTACATGTTTTCTCCAGATCAGGGTGGGTTTCCCTAAGTGCTCCAGTCTCCCCCATCAGCCTGCAACATTTCTACTAGGTAATCCTGTCCAAAATCTGCAGATGAGTCACTCGATACTGCACTACTCAATGCTCCTGACAGGTTGTCCATAAGTTGAAGGACCGGTCAAATGCAGAGTTTAAAAATGTACACAAAAATACAACATTTACTGGCAATTATAGCCTGTTAAATTAGTATGAATCGCTCAGCGTCAGCCTCTTTGTTCAATAAAGATATGATTATAGACGATGTTTTACACAAGTGTGAGATAAGTGTTGCTGCGGTGACAGTGTCTTGTCTGAGGGTTCTCTGGTCGTCCCCGCGGGCTTTGAAGAGAGCGAGGATTAGATGAATCTAAAGATTAAAGGCCAGGGCAGGCTAATATCATTATCTTTATTTTGCATATAAAAACCTGCCAGCTTTCAAACACTCAAACAAATCCATAATCAACAGTGCATTTGAGCTGGAGGCCAAAGCATTATAGACAGGATGGAGGATAATGAGACATATGCATAAAGAGACTGCAAATGAGATCGGGCCATTAGGAGATATCCAAAGCATGTGTGACAGGCAGATTAGTCATGGTGGAAAGTGGCAAAGGAAATTCAAAATGTGCATGTTAAAATGTCATTCAGAGGTCACACCAGGCTAAAGCTAAGAGCAGCTACTTTGCTTGTACAAATTTAGTTTTAACATAAATTATGGACTATTTTGCCACACATAACATAATTTTTCCAGGTTCCTACTCAAGTTAGTTTGGGGACTGAAGGACACAGATTTTAAAGCTGTATTAGAACTTTTCTAGTGGAGGTTTGCCATATGTTTGTCCCCAGTGAGATGGCTGCGTTGCCTGGAATATTCCACAGTACGGAAATTATATTATGTAGCGCCATGGAAACAAGTAGGTGAAAGCAGGACAAGTTACAGGCCATATCTTTGGAGAGGCGAATCCATGTTTTTCAATGTGTTTTTGACTAATAAAAGAACATGTGGATGAATAAATGCAAGATATGTATGTTTATCATTATACATACAGTCCAACAACGCAACAACATCTCCATGGTAAGTTACATAATACGTCTTTAAAGAAAAACACCATTGCTACTACAACTACAACCCATTTTGGTGTCCATAACTGGGCAACTTTGCTGGGAATGAATCTAAACAGGGACACATAGACTTCCACCACCCCAGACACTTCCCACACATTGTTTAGAGAATTCCAAAGCTGTTCAAGCAAGCTATATATATAATATTTACCCTTCAGAGTGTACTAGATACTCCACGGAATCTCCTCTTGTGAAGTGGTCAATACAAATACTAATTCAAAAGTAGTAACTTCAATTCTGCATCCTCGCTTACCGTAGATTTGTTACATAAAGCTTATAAGAAACGTATAAAACTTGTATCTGTGTACAAATAGTACTACTAGAACATTATAAGATTACATTTGTTCTAGAAGTCTCAGCATTAAAGACATTATTATAGATAATGAGACTTAAAAAAAAAAAAAAATTGAATCCAAGATATTCAGCCTATTCAGCCCAATTTTTGTGACAGACAGATTAGATTAGTCATAGTACAAAGTGTGAAAGGAAAATGAAAATGTGCATGTTTTAATGTCATTTTGTGGGATTTGAATCTAAAGGTCTTGGTTGCTTTGTTCCTGCTGCTCCACAACACAAAAGTGCCCTTTCAAAATCAGCCCACCTTTATCCTGTTAGCTCCAGATTCAAATCAACTGTGAATGCAACTCTCGCTGTTAAACACACTGCTGTAAAAATCACTTTAGAAGACGTGGAAAGAATGAAAAAAGTATTTCGTTTTACCACGGTTTCTTCCCCTCTCCGAGCCAAGAGTCACAATGTGGTTTTGGCTTCGTATACACTGCTAACATGCGAGTGATGTAAACGTTGGAAAAAGGACTGCCTACTACTCCTGTATGATCTCATTCATGTAATTATAAACAAGGAAAGGACAACAACTACTACTGCTGCCAGTACTACTACTACTACTTCACTATGATCTTCTATGAATCATGTAAGTATAAAAAAGAGTTTACATGGGACAACAACCACTACAACTACTACTACTACTACTACTTAAACAATGCAACAGCACCTCTTTTGCATTATACAGTAAGTCACACATTGTTATATATTTCTATCTGGGGATGCACTGCAATGTAAAAAATAGTGGCCATATAGAAAACAAAAATCATACCACAACTTACTTGAGCCTTGATGAAAACTTGTTGTATCGCAATTCATGTACACTTCTGAAATTGCCTGTAAGAAGTAACTTCAAGCATCTGTCCCTTCTGTGACCTCTCACTTGACTGTGATTGGTTAAATCCAGCTGTCACTCACCCAGATCATGACTTAAGCTGACCGATAGACACTTTACCCCACCCAGTCCTGCTATGTTTGCATTGAGTTACATGAAATAAAAAAGCACAGTCACAAAATGTCTATATAAACATAATAGCATATTGTATCAGGAATCAGATCAGAAATCTGTATTAATCAGATTGAGTAGTATAATTATGGAAAAAAAAAAAAAAAAAGTTTGTTGTTTTGACATTAACCAGGCCAGATTTGAGGCATTCTAGACCATCATCATGACTCATCCCAACTCCGTCATACCCAGTGGGTAGTTCATTTATGTCCTTATTACAAATCCATACCATAATCTTTACCATTAGAGGATCCTATAGGAGACAGGATAATAGTCTATGTGGATGATGCTCATGTGAAGAGAGCAGTCAGTACACAAACACACGTGATACCCGTTGGTTGAGTAAATGTTACAGATTTATGTGATGGAGGGTCGAAGTTAATTACTGTTTGTACAGACATTTAAAACACATTTCAAAACAGAAAATCCACAAACATTGTAATTATTATAATGGGGATGGTGCAGAAAAACATGAAATAAGATCAGTCAGTCAGTGTAGCTTATTGTAAATATTTACAATAAGTGAATACAGAGATATTAACCATAAACCAGGTCAGAATATTTAATTTTGCTGAGGTTGATAAACAGATGCTTTATTGATCCCGAAGAAAATTCTAATTTTGGCAGCAGCAACAATAAGACAAACAATGCAACACAGCAGTTCAATCTCCTGTATTCGTCAGCTGTAGGCACATGTACAGATGTGTTGTGTGTGGGACAAATGACAGAGTGTGTCCGTGGAATAGGACAGGGACAACAGCCTGTCCCCAAAGGTGCTCTCCTGTCCGGTGATGGTGCTGTGCAGGGGGTGCTGGAGGTTATCCATGATGGACAGGAGCTTGTTCAGGGCCTTGTTCTCAGCCACAGATGTGAGTGAGTCAAGATTTGCGCCCACTCCAGATCCTGCCTTCCTCACCAGCTTATCCAACCACACAGTGCCCTTCTTCTTGGGAGTTCCTTTCCAGTTCTGGTTCTCATGAAAGCTAAATTATGACAACTGGACACAGTTTTAAAGTGAATACGTTTCACCGCTTGTCCATGTCGCTTAAACGAAGATTGTACCATACTCACCTGAGACATGATAAGCATTTCTCTGTCAAGTAGTAGGGCAAGTGCACTTTGAGTAGTTTTTGGTCAACTAATCTATGCTATAAGTCATAACATTACATATAATATATATATACTATATAGTATTACTTTCATTACCATGATAGTAGCTTTCTATTAATTGACTACTAATGAGTAATGATAACAACTACTTCTACTCATCAGTTTTCTATTTAGATAACAAAAATAAAATACATAATTTTACTTAACTGAATACAAGTTCACAATGTCCTATCATTTTCTAGTGTATGGGAGACTGAGAAAAGAAGAACGTATTGTTCTTAAAGAACAATATGTAAAAGTGGGCTTTTGTTTCCTTCCACCACCACCACTGTTTTTATAATTTCATTATTTCCTTGGCAGCTCGTTTCACAATGAAGCCATTATACACATGTTTTCTGCTGTCAAGTTTGCATTGACATCCACATCCTTCCTACCCTAAAGGGACAAAGCTTCACCAGCAATCGATCGATCACATGACCTCAGTCTTGACCCTTGACCTATGCATTGTATAGTGACATCACTCACTGTTCAGCTTTTGGCTAGAAGGCATTTCAGATTCACTTGACTGTCTTTAACATCTCTTGTCAATTCGAACATTGGACAGGAAGGCAGCGGATATTGCCACCACAAAACACAACACCCACGTTGCTCTGCACACTTGGGTCATTGAATTTCTCCAAGTTTCTGACCACTAATTACTACATGTATGACTTATCCTCCGCACGATGAAGGACAGGGTGCCTTTTGTGATGTTGCAGAGAAGTGACTCATATAAAGACTTACCACAGCAGCACAGAGAGATCCGGAGATCAGAAGGAGGGAGGAGGAGGTGTAACTAGATCCAGGGAAGTCCTCAGGCTTCTGTCCAGTCCAGAAAGATTGAGAAAAAAAATCATTGGGTCTCTGCAAAGATAGATTACATCGACTGGGCATATTTGTTAAGGGATTACATAGAGTGCAGTTCAAAGTCAGTTCATTGGGATAAATATGTGTACACGCAAATTATGTCAGAAAGCAAAAACTGGAAGGTCAGGCTCCTGTTTGTCTCCATGGAGATGTTATTGCTTTGCCTAAAATTATGGAAACATTTAATATTATTAGGCAAATTACAAACCAGATCTGTGGAGAGGAGACCTTGCTCACAGTAAAAATGCATGTTTCTAGGTATTCTTTTAACAATAAAACTAACAGGTGATAGATAAGTTTAATCCCATACTGCGGAACATTCCTCAAAGCATTAAACAAGCATGTGGCGAACCTTCCACCAGGAACGTTACATTCGTGTATTTTGAGTAGTTAATAAAGTAAACCCTATCGGCGTATAATACTTTATCCATCATTATATAATTGCTTCCCCCATTTCCTCTCAGGTCTTCTGTTCTTTGTGAAGTGCTACTGTCTTTGTAACCCTACTCTCCACCTCCCACCCCCTCAGGCCCCAGGAGCCAATGAAAGTGATGTAATGGGAAGAACAGATCAAGATCCATCAATACAGACCTGAAACCTAACCTGCGCACCTGCCCTGACCAGTGGACCTTAGTTATACCTATTAGCAAACGCAATTATGAACCACGATTATAGCTTAGAGGGAATAAATCTGAAATGTTAATATGTGCCTGTCAAAATTATGGTTGAAGGAGGAATTTTGACTCACCACACTGAGAAATGACCTTGAGTGTTGCAGTAGCTCTTACTGTGGTGTAAGCTAAAGAAGAGAGGGAAGAAGATTTAGCTTATCAGAACAGAGCAGAGGGTCTCAGACGGTGTCATGGTGGGTCTCCCCGGTGGTAGTCACAAGCTTCGTTTCCTAGTTTAGTTCTGTCAAGAACAGGCAAAGTTTCTGGAGCAGTGATGGTTTCTAACTGGTGTAGACACCCGTTTTGCCCAATTTAGTCCCTATTTAAAGTGGGTTTAGACCTGTAGTAGTTTTGGGAACCTTAAGACTCATTTTAGGCCTGATCATTTTTGGCTTATTTTGGTTAATTTTTCATGACAAAAATATCACTAGTCCATGTTACAGGACAGATCTGTGGAGTGGCGACCACAAGTCATAGTGTTTTTGAGTGTGTTTAATGCCGTGCTGTGTAAAATTCCAGGCAAAGTAGTAACATATCTATAGCGACAAGCAGGTGGAAAAGTTACAAAGAGCACTTTCAAATATATTCAATCAAACTATTTTTATTAAAGTTGCTTCAAAATATTGTCCATCACTTTATCATTTCTGTATCTTCTGTGTGCTCTGTGTCTCTGTAACATCACTGTATCGGCTTTTCCTCAGCTTTTTTGTATACAGTTTGTCCTGACTCCTGAGGCATTTCTATGCAGTGTAAATCATGGGACACACCCGCCCCCTGTACAGCTGTCATGGTGCCTCAAAGTGCAATAACTGTAGAGGTGTCCACCCCTCTCCCTCTCCCCATCCTGGCCCTCTCTGCAGGACGCCCGTTTGTCCTGGATTGGTGTAAGCTCCTTGTGTTTCCTCTATCCTCTGTTGGGATAAAGGGAGCAGGGTGCCTCACAGACATCTGTCCCACTGATATGGAGCACATGCATCTTTGAGATATGGACATTATTTAGATTCATTCACTGTTTTCTATAAGGCACGCTGAGGACACATCAATACATCCTTTACCCCCGACCGTTCAGCTTATTGAGTTACAGCAGCGAAGAGAGTCATGTATGGGTTATAATGTTGTGAAATAGAAGAACTATACTGACAGTAAATGAATCAACACTGACATTGGAGAAATTAACAAATGCAGTGAGGTATCTTGCATTTCTTCAATAACAGATGATTTCATTCCTAAACAACACCTCCAAAAACATACATTCTACCATCAGAGGGCTCTCCTCTCCACAGATCTGACCTTTAACTTGTCTTGGTGGAATTATCTGCTTATCTCCATGGATCTAAAAACATTTAAGGAAATCCAGTGAAACATTCCAGGCAAAGAAATAACATCTCCATGGAGACAAAGAGTTGACAAAACCTCCACGAGGAAAGTTACACAGTGCACCTTTTCGATGATTCATCCCGTTTATGGCATTACAATACACAGACCATGTATCACATGAGGACAGTTTGTTGTCTGATCTTCCCAGTGCCATATATGGGTGAGTTTCCATAGTACTACTGCAGTAGTTTGTATACAGTCCCAGTTTAGATTTATCATGAATGAAAGCTTGTACACATTCCTCCCCAAGGCAGAGAGGAAAGATGATATCAACAACAGCTGCCGGCAGTTACTATGTGTTATATTTACTGCACCACTGTAAAACTCAGTTACAGCTAAATGTTTGGGTTTACAAGAGAAATTTCCAAATATGACCGATATGGATGAATGCAGTTAATTCAAAGTCATTTATTACATACAGACTACTTAAAGATGCACTATGTATGTGTCTGTAACATTGTGTCTGCATCTGTCATCACGGAGACAAGCAGGTGACAACACCAGTTCAAGGTACAGGTCAGATCTGGGAAGAGGCAACTCCAATCACGGTTAGAATGCAGGTTTTTTTGAGCAATAACATGCCCTCTATTGAATAAATACAATATAAATAAGTTTAATGTACTTATGGATAATCCAGGCAACACAGTAAGATCTCCATGGAGACAAGCAGGTGGCTTATTGTCTACAAGAAAAATTACAAAATGCACCTTTAATTATACTATATATCTTTCAAAAAATACAAAACAGTCATGTTTACCTCTGTTACATAACCCACCTGTCAAATAAAAGAGCCCTCTCCCTCTGCAGCTTATTCCACTGTCTACCACTGTATCCCACACTCTACATCCTCGGAGTACTTGTAACATCACACACATTTAATCTGAATATTGGACCAAAAGTTGCCACTGCACCCTACTTTAAATCCTCTGTTTTTGTGTAATGTGGCTATAGCAGATGCTGGCTCAGTGGCTGGTCTGACGCACTTCACAGCTGGCCGCTCGGACCAAAGCCAAGACGACATGTAACACCCACAATCTGCAGCTCAACGCCGTCCAAAACACAGGAAACATGCTTTGATTTAGCTTCACTTTGAAATGACCTGAGGACGCCACTGCAGCTCAGACACACAGCCAAATGAGCTCACAGCTGCCTGCCAGCCCATTCACCGGCAGAGGGTACGTAAAATATAAAATCCTTTCGACATCTCTGCTTAAATAGAAAATACGATTGTTTATTTCTGTTTCCTTTTCCTGTTAGAGAAAATGCATATTGTACCCAAAAGCAGTGATATCCAACAAAATTAAGTCATGGGAATCCAGTATCAGGCCCCAGAGGAGACTTTTTAAAAAAATGTATTATATGTGTTGTACTCTGAAATTACGTAGTGCAAATTTACGTTTAGGAAACTAGAAGTAATAGGATTTTTTTCCCACTAGGGTTAGGGGTTGTACACATTTTCCACTGTTATTAGCAGTTCAGGTCCCTGCTGAAAAAAAAAAAAGATCTTTATTACTGGTTCTTACAAGACACAAAAAGTCAGAAGTGAATGTATTATTTGTGAAGATTAAACAACTGTGTCAAAAATGTGTACAACATCTATAAATCTTTCCAAATGTGCAGATTTTCAGGGACCATATGACCAATGTTGTTTAATTAAAGAAGAATGTCAGATCAAGATTTTAAAAGCCCTAAAATGAGGAATTATCTAAATGTTGCAAAAACTCTGTAGGAAGAATTTGTAATATTATCAAAGTCCATTGACAGAATTTAATTGCATTTTAATCTGATGGTGACCAAATGCTGAACTTTTAAGTGTTTGACCGCATTTTCCCAAAACATAATCGCTAAAAAAAATCCTGCACAAATTGACCTCTGGGTGAGAAGTTTTATCCTTCATTTAAATCTGACTATAGCCGGATAACAAACTCCATAATGTTCAGAAAAAAATTATAAATCACAGAAATAATGCTTATACTCTTAAAACAACTGCTAAAGAAATTGATGCAAAACTGATTTTATTCTCTTTTTTCAGTCGGGCTATGAATGAACTACACTGGCCAACAGTTGAGATGTTAAATATTCATAGGTACAAGTAAATCAGTTTTTGAAGTTTAACTAAAGGCTTAAAATATCATTCACATAGCTACTATTAAAAGAAATTGGAATATGGCTTCTCCTTTTGACCAAATTAAAATATTACAAAAAGACATAAAAATGCTGGCTCAGCTAAATGTAATACAGGAAAAAAGGAAGCTTGTTTGTGGGGGTTGAACTGTATTTACACAATAACCAAGGTATTCTGTACTCTGCCATTTCTCATCATCAATTATTCACAATGCAGGCCACTTTAGGGCAGCCTGAAAACCGTGAATGGGGCGTATGAATGTATGTATGTGACAGAATTGCTCATCAGCAGACTGGGATGGGTCAAAACAATGTCAAATGTCTTTCTGTGGGCTTACTCTTGTACATACAAACAGCATTGGGATTAAGGCTTTAGAGAAACCTTCACACAACATGCACAGGGTCAGATCTGGTCAGGGTTTGAGGCACTCATTCACTGTGGATAAGACGTCCTGGAGAATGGAGTTTCTGTTTTCTTTAGAAATCTGATGGAAAAAAGAAAAATGCACATTAATTAGAACAATGGTAAATAAATTCTGTGTTACATGGAAAAATACATGTAGGTTTCTCACAGTAAAGTAGATTACAGTTAGTTTCAGTTTCAGCTATTCTATACTTTGAACTGCTAAACTGATACAAGAATACTATACATTTCAGGACATGTTTGTAGAGGTACACATAGCTTTTTTTTTTTTTTTCTGAGGAATTCTTGAAATGTAATTATAAAACAAACAAAACAGACAAAGCCTAATCTATGTAGGTTGTGGTTCACCAAATATAAGGTCATTACCCTGGAAAACACAAGGTCAATATGAGTCAAAACTCAAAGTCCATTATCTGCATAAAAATCAAACTCCATGTGTCGATGTGACATAACACCATTACCACAGGCAGATGACTTTCAAAAGAGTCACAATAATGAGAAATGTACTTTTTTTTTTTTTTTTTACAATGTATGTGTTACACTTTAATAAATGCAGTAATTACCAATAAGTGATGAACTATCATTGGGACAGACAGAGTGCATGGAGTTTGAGTTTTGGCTACATTACAGTTCAGAATCATAATCTACATTAAATATGTGGTTAGTCAGGCCTAAGTCCTAAACATGTGCAGTTAAAGTTAAAACTTGTATAGTATTAAATGTCATGTCTTGTTTCATGACTTGAAAAGTTCAATTTAAAGGGTTAAACACTTTCACTAGTTTATCTACAGTATGTGTCCACCATGTTAAAGAGACCATTGATAAATCATTATTACTGTAACCTCCTATGGTCATCCACTGTAAATAAAGCTCCAGATCACACAGTACATTTACTGTTACACAGTGCTGCTAGTCATGCTCCCAGCGTTTTGCATGACAATAACCATAACCGAGTCCACCATGATGAATTATTTTGACATTTGAGACCAGCCTTTGTTGTTGAATCAGTCACGCATGATTTAGAGTTAATCCTGCTATAGGAGAGGGATAATGCGCTCCATGGACCTTCTGTACCACACTGACCGACAACACAGAGAGCATACCGTCAGTAAAGCAGGAAAGTAAAGCAGCAACCTATAGAGAGGGCACGACTTAGTCACCAAAAGTGACCTAATTCCAATACATGCAGGACTGTCTGGGTTTTATTGTAGTTTTAGTTTACAGTAGGGACTTTTTCTTGGTGTGTATTTTGGTCTCTATATGACATGGTAATTTATACACAAGGTAAAGAATATGGAACAAACAAATCCCACTTTTCCTCTTTAATCTTTTTCCCCATTGTGTAAAGAAAAAACATTATCAGGATGTTCACACTTCCCCTAGTTTGGTCCTGGTTTGAGCCCATTTTAGTCCTGGTGTAGACTTGGTTTGGTCCAGTTTTTGTCCTGGTTTAGTCCTAGTCTAATCTTTAGTTCATGGTTTCCAGTTTAGTCCTATTTTAATGTGGTGAATGTTTCCTTAGTTATTAAAGGGCTCACATTACGTAATTTTCTGATCTATGATACAATGCTCTTTCGTGACCAAAAACATTCTCTTCTCTCAAAAACACTTTACTGCCTTGTAATGTCAGACAGGACGTGCTCCACTGTGTTTTTAAACTCCATATACCTTCAACCTTCGCTAGAATCATTTGGATAATTTCAGCCCTAGAACTGCCAATCTCTTCTGAACAAAAGATAAAATGTATTGGCAAACTTGAAAACTACTGCTTCATGACATCACAAGGTGGAACAGAACATTCTGAACTTGGGAGATGTAAATACTCTAATAATAAAGGCTAACTCAAAAAAGTGTGAATGAAACATAACACCACACCAGATATGTTTTTGATGAGTATTATAAGATGGCTTAAAGCTAAAATGTCAATTTAACTTTAAGACTAAATGCAACTTACTACTGCCAATCTATATACTGTGCTTGACTGACTGTAATATATTTTAGAACTGCATTTAATTTGTATAGCACTCTTTGGACACTCAGCAACATCGTAAACTGCACTGTTTATTCATTCCACCCCTAGTGACTGTTTACTCACCGTATAGACCCTGATGTCGCTCCGGGCCCGCACCTCCTCCACCAGAGCCAAAGGTTTGTGTTTGGGGACTGGGATGGTTCCCAGGATGGTGCAAGAGGAGGAATCCAGAGTCTGTTTCACGGCTCTGATGAATGACTGGCTGAACAGCTCCATTTTACCGATCTCGTCAATGATGAAGACCTTTTTAGTCACTCCTCCTGAGTCCACCTGACAACAAGGAGGAGGAAACCCAAGGTGACCTCTGAATGGATTCTTGCCATTTAATAAAACATGTGGTTAAGTATTTCCTTCATTACAATTAGAAGGAGGCAAAATGTCATGGGCCTATTAGCTTCTGGTAATGAAATACAATACTAGAGTGGAAAATTAATTTATTCCCTTCTTATTTATTTCTTCCCATTTATCTGTCTTAACTAATATTTCTTCCCATTTATCTGTCTTAACTTGTTTTGTATCCACCACAAGTCCAAAGACGCTACATCTTGGCTGTCAAACATAAAATATTCACATACAGTGATTAAAAAGTTCAACTGATTTAATATTTGATTTAAGGTTAAGTCCTTTTGACTTTGCTGAAAAATTTAGTACATATAAATTGTCAACTATCTTTTCTTGCATTTCATCTTAATTATAGGTGTCGTTTTGAGGACATTTCACTTGTTCATATTAATCCAAAAGATATCACATTTGTTTTAAATTGTTAATTGTTATGGAAACGGTCCTAATTATTAATCATTCTGAAACCCCTGGATATTTGTACATAAAGCACATGCTATGACAGTCACACATCATTGTGAATTATTAAACAGATGCAGCTGAGGTTGAAAGTTCACAGACTGCGTCACTAAATGCTCACAGTGGTGGGTTCAGAAAGCCCCAGCACTGCCCTCTATCCTCCTACATGATTTAGAAGTGGCTTTTTCTGGTGGTTTTGTTACATTTTAGTTTGGGTTGAAAGGTCATTTTTGAAACAGTCTTAAAGCTTACAGCCGTGATCCCACAGAAAGAGTCAATGGGGTGAACGTCAAGCTATATTTAAGGATACTCAACAATTTATAGACAGGTTTGTCCTTAAGGCAATGACTTTCAAATGCCTGAACATAGGAACGGACATGTGTTGCAGACATAGTGGAACCAAATCAGTCAGTGCTGTGTATCCGGAGTCACAGTATACACATTTAAATACCTGCAAGTTGTGAACTTTAGAAGAGACATATTCTCTAAAGAGTTATTGGTTTGGCTATGGCATATTTAAAGAAAGCAAATAAACCAGGTCATATTGTTTATTGCACTCTGTAAAGTATTAAAGCAAAGTGATTTTTATCTGTGAAAGGTACTCTATAAATAAAGTCTTACTTACTTACTTACTTACTTACTTATTTACTTACTTACTTGGAAGTATATAGAGTTACATTTAAGTAGATGATCAGTACTTTACTTTTTAATTTAAACAGAAAGTGCAGTTGACGTTTAGCGTTGATTGTTTTTAAAATGAATTACATTTTTTCTGTGTATTTTTATTGTTATATTGTTATAATGCTAACCTAAATGTCTTTCTTATGTCTATATTTTTCTGATGCTGTGATTGTCTCCTGCCAAGCAAATCTTAAATAAATTTGGTCTAAAACTGTATTTCGCCATTTACACAACTTTCACAATTTTATCATCTATATTTTAAACAAGCTACAAATAATAAAAGAACAGCTTTTGGACTAAAAACTGTGGAATTAAGACCCCGTGGAGTATAGTATTCTTAACTCATAATTAAGAACTGTAAAACCTCATCAGTAAAAATAACCCTCTTTTAACTGTTAACATGCCAAAAGAATTTACACTTTTTACATCCACTGCTCAGGGCTTGTTTGTGAACCTCAGAGGGAGTTCCTTTATGCAACTACAGTAGATTACAGTAATGAGTGATTAGTAGTGATTAAAGAGTGGCTCTGAGTGAGACAAAAGTGGACTCAAACATCTCCAGTTCTTCTTATGTAGGCAGCCCTCCAAGCTCATTTTACATGCCGAATTAATCACGACCAGTGACAGCCAGACGGCACCAGCTACACTAAAAATGTCAGAGAGGAATTTATGCCTTTTTCGAGCTTCAAATTATTCCATCAATTCTGTGGAAATCAAAGGTCTGATGATTTCTTAAAAGGAGATGAGGACAAGTGTTTTCCCTAGTGTGATCTATTGATGATGGTAATTTTTGTAAAGCACATGTGGGCCTGCATTTTTGAAGAGGAGCTAAGTTTTAAAATTACAGGAAATCAACATATCTGCAAAGTTTCTGTGGGTCTGACTGGTCCAAGTTCAAAGTTTTGCATTGGTCTAACAGAAAAGCAGGTTGAACTGAGTAGCTGCCTTGAGTCAAAAATGGTCACAATTCTTGAATCATGGGCCACTAATGCTCATGGGATACCTAATACTCATTGTTGAATGAGGTGTATGGCCATATTGCACATGAGTGATGATGTGTGAGTATGTATGGTTCAGCTAGTGTACACTGGGAATTGTTCTTATTGTTGATTGAGTGTAATTGCATTGCATTAAAAACTAGCTATTAAACTCTAATCAGGTGAGGCCCATACATAGAGCTTAATGTCTCTGTTGTTGTTGTTCTTTCAAATAAATGCCAGAGTATGGGTGATTTTTTCAAAGCACATTTGCAGGCTTACATTTCTGAAGAGGGGAAGAACTAGGTTTTCAAAAGAAGGCAAATCGACCACATACTGCCCGACTGTGTACTCCCGTGTGCCACGAGATGGACCGGCCACATCTCTGTGAGTAACAAAAATACAAATGTACAAATGGCTTTAGTCACAACAAAACAATGAGTGTTTGGAATAGGAGAGTATACCTGATTCGGGACAGGTGACCCCTCTTTCCTGTCAGAGTGACCACATCAAAGCCGACTCTCCGCCCCCCTGCCCTCACCTCCTCTGTGTAAAAACCTTCTACAGTCACTCCCGATGATACCAGAGACTCACAGGCTTTCTGCACCAGAGTGGTCTTTCCCACACCTGCCAACAAATCACAGTATTTTTCTTTTAACATTCTGACATTTTTTTTGCCATTAACATTTTGGTTTATGTTAGGATTACAAAAAAACATATGTATGGCAGGTCATGTTACACTATCACCCAGTTGAGTATTAATTTGACAAGTTCTTGTGTTACTTGATGAAGGCTAGCTTTTCTTTCTTGCATTATGTAGCTTACTTTAGTTACCTTGCTTTACCATATATTGCTCATTCATATTGCAAGTTCGTGAAGGCTTAAGATAATCTTAACACTAGCCTATATTTTTCAATATGAATTCAGGAAATAGCTATTGAAACTGTGTTCTTTACATCTCAATGGTAGCTAACTATGCAAATAAAGCTACGTTTACTACGGTAATGATGCTAAAACACTAGTTTGGGTGATGAAGAGGCACAGCTGTCCTCTTAGCATAGCATAAAGCTGTCTAAACTAAAATAACAACAATAGCTTAGTTAATGGCGTGGTTTTGAAGACGCTAAAATACCCCTTTACTCTCAGAGGGGCCGAGTTACCTGGTTGTCCTGTCAAGAAAACGTGTTTGATCATCCCCACTTCATTCACAACACTCGCCACGTTTCGGCTCTGGGACTTCCGTAAACACTAGACTGACGCATGCGCAGTGATACCCCTAAAATCCCAAACATAAAATAGGTTAATCCCATAGACTGTATATGCTTAATCCTGGTTGACATAATAATCCATAAAATTGTAGAGTTAAAATAATAATCAGGCTTTCTGTTAGTCACTTGTATGTATTTGTTACGTCTAATTCATGCAAGCAGATAAGGCTAATCATAGTTCAGTCTCTACAGTACTGAAGAAAGCACGAGCAATTAAAAATATATAAGTTGCTTATCTTTTTATGTAATGCTCCCTTTTTACCATTCAAATGGGTTGAGGGGGATGGTGAAAATGAAAGGCCAGAGAAATGCATTTTATGGGAAGCTAGTACTATCCACAGGTGTACTATAGGTCAAATTTGCATGGATAGACAAAGCCCATTATTTCAGAAAAGAGCGCCTCTTTGTGAAGCTTGTCTGCAGAGTCTTATATGGACCATAGCTTTTCATGCAAATATCCAGCAGAGCCGAGGGAGATAAAAGACATAATTTTCATAATGTTTTTTCTTTATTAAAATCAAGTAGAGACTGAGCCATAACTGTCATACATGCAAACTCATTCAAATAGTGCAATAACCTTACCAACACATAATGCTTTGTCTTTGCTTTTTGCTCCAGGCAGCTCAAAATATTACCTCCAAACTCTGAATGAAAATAGCAGTACATTTGCATATATTTAGCAGTTATTTATATTTGAGTTGGTGCTGGTATTTGACTTGACGGACATGTGGGGGTTTATATTCAAACTAATACAATGAATGGTTGCACATTACCTTTGCGATTTACTGTACACACTATACAGAGATCAATATATAAAAATAGACAAAACTGTAATATTCTTGAACTAGCTAGTATTACAGAGGTTTGAAGATCAAGAACACAATAACTATAGGCTTTAATTTTCACAAGCAAGTCCTATATCTTAGCAATTTTCTTTTCAATTAACCTTACATTGCATTTTCATTTTACATAGTGTATCCTGGTAGTTTTTGTGCTACCAACTCAGAAATATGCTTGCAGCCCTTTTTGAAATCCAGAGTCCCAAGTTCATCCTCTGTTCCTTCCTCTGTTTTCTGTTCAAATGACGACTCATCTGAAAACCGTTTTATACTTTGTCTACTTTTTGATTCACTCCAACGATCTCCCGTAGATCTCAAGCTATCTCCAGAGCTCCTCTCCTCCTCTCTGCCACTGCCTCCAACTTCTGTCCCCAAATAAGAAGACAGTTTTGAGGGTGCCCTGCCTGTGTCTCCATCTTCTGAAGAAAAACTGACCCCGAAAGTTGGGCGTTGAATTGTATAAGTTGCTCTAAGTGCTCTCTGTGGAGATCTTGATGCTTTAATTGGTACTGGAATCACAGGTCGACGATTCTTTTTGATCATTTCTGGGCTAGAGTTTGAAGATGTACCCAAATCTGAAGGAGTCTTTGTTGTCTTTTGTCTTCGGAGTTCTGGACTAGGACTTGGGGGGTCTGGAGATAAGACATCACTTGTTTCAAAGCTGTTAAAGTCATCAGCGTAGTCCTCCTCTACCATGCTGCGATCTGAAAGGGAAGAATCTGTGCTGCTACGACCGCTCCCACTTCCTGAACATTTCCCTGTGTGGTTGTCAGGACTTGATTGATTTATTTTCGCGCTGTTGTCGCTCTCAACATTAGCAGGGATGTGTATTAGCCTCGAGGGACTTTCAATCAGCAGATTTTTTCCAGAAATGCTTGTGTCGCCATGTGGTGTCCCAATAGATTTAGCAGCAGCAGCAGCATCCATATTTCTCTGTTTCTCCACAATGGATTCTCGTGATGTTGAGTTCACTGTAATGTTTTGCATCATTGTCTCTATATTATCAGTCAATTTTGAACTTGGTGTAGACCTCCTTTTTTCCAAAGTTGTGAATTTTTTAACACTTTTCGGTGTCTCTTTGCTTGTATTATTTTGTGTCTTCCCCTGAAATAAGTTCATGCATTCTCTTTGTTTCAGAACAGGACAGTTTAGCTTAAGCCTTAAATCAAATGATTTTGTTGTCCCATATATAAGCTTCTTTCTTGGAGTACTTTTCCTCTGTCCTTGTATTGGCGTGGAACAGTGTCTCGGGGAGTATAAATCTTTTGATTTGGGACTTGCAACTTGATTACTTTTTGATTCCTTTTGTGATTTTCTAGGTCTGTTTCTTTCAGCAGTTGCAGACTCTGTGGAAGGGGGTCTGTATATCCAAGACAGGTTAGGGTGAACGGTCAGAGGTTGATTGACATTGGGAGCATTTAGTTGTGAAAGTTCAACAAGGAGAGCATTGAGCAGAGGCATCTGTCGTAAGGCCTGACCAATGACATTTGGGGTCACATCACCAGTGGAAAGTTGCTGTTTTTCTTGGCTAGAATTTGCAGCGTTAGGCATCTGTTCCTTTAAGTGCACAGTTTCAGCAATCTCATCCTCTGTATCTCCAAATTTAATAGGATTTAGGTTTGATTGCAGTAGTTTACGGCTCTCCTCTTCATATTTTTTTCTTTCACTGGCTGTATTATTATAATAAAGGTGAGGTGGGCAAAATACTGACATGTAGTCTTCCCCATAACTGTCTGTTTCTTGGTATTCTGGGGGAACTGTGTCCTGTATAATGGATTCCTCATTATTGGAAAGCTTACAGCCTTCACCCTGATCTGATTCCTGCAGATTTTCAGAGTTTACATGCAATTCATCAACTTCTACTTTGTTGATTTTGTCTTTCAAGCATGTGTCCATGTTTGTAGAGGCCACTTTATCATTTACATGTGGCATTAAGCTACTTCCCAGGCTCAGAAGTTTATAACTGAGGAAAATTGTTCCAACTTTCTCTCCCTTGAGGTTAGATATTCCAACAGTTCCTCTTTGTCCATGGGAAGAAGGAGTAGAAATACTTCGTTCAGATACATCTTGTTTTATTTTGTTCATGATTTTGGAGAGAGAAATATGCGAGCTGCCAATAAACTTAGGTATTTCTTCTTTTACATCTAAAACCATTGCGTAAAGAGGCGTGCTTGTCAAATGCATATGCAGCGTGTCCATGTTCATTTTAAAGAAACACGCCTTGCCTCTATTAAAAGTATATTCACCTTTTTTTTCAATCACGTCCTTGTGTTCTGGTTGATAAATAATAAGCGTGGGAAAGTCCAGCAGACGCAACGCTACAGCTAGCTCCTCCGACACTTTTGTTTCTATATCCATCTGAATCGTATCCACCAATAGCTCGAATGAGAATAAAGTTTCCATTTTAAGGCTTTCGTGTATTTACAACCTCATATTTAGAGTCAAAACACAGTAAACACGCTGCTAAATGGGCTAACTTGCTGACGAATTTGTTAAGCTTCTCTCGGCTCCATGGAAACAGCCGTCGCAATAATTGTACGTCACTCAACAGAGGGACTCATGGGAAATGTAGGAAAACGCAGAGTTCGTACCTCCTCTCATCCACAGACTGTAAGAAGCACTCACAAAAGGCAAGTATGTATTAAATGTTCAAATAAAATGCCAGTGTAAATATAGATAATCGCTAATGTTTTAGATGCAATCAATGTATTGTTTGTTTCCCCCGCGAAAAGCAATTGTGCAAATGTGATTTATTCTTTATGAGAAAGTCCTACTGTCTTTTTACTGCACAAACATTTGCACAGTGTTACATGCTAACTTGATTCGGCCAGTGTATAAGCAAATAACATATTATCCTATAAGCTTTGCACATTTCTAAATTATATTGCTAAGTTAATTGTGAACTTGGTATTTTTACTTTATGAAACCTGCAGCAGTTTACAACCATGTGTATCCCACGTGTGACTTTCTACAGTTCACCAGATGGTGCCACTGTAGGGCTTACTGGGTTTAACCCAGACCAAAATAGTCTGACTGATTGAGCGCTTGTTAGGAGAGTTACTTTGCATTAACCAATTATATTATTGTTCTTAGTCTCAACAAGCCGTTTTCCTGAAATAAACTATTTTAGTATTTCTTTTTTCCAGTGCAAGGTTAGATCTCTGGCAACCAATTCATTCAAGCGTCGAGTGGGCGGAGCATGGATCCCTGCGTGTTGTCATCACGGAGAAAGGTGCTGGATGGATATCGCTATGGTCTAGTACTTCAGTCTGGAGGCTGGGACTGAACGGGAGCGATGTGAAGCAGACTACCGCGATTACAACTGGCTTTTACGCTTTTTCGGATAACTAACACCTTTATTCACCTATCGACCTGGTCTGGGGGTCGCTTGCACTGAGAGGTAAGAGTGATTTTTCTTTTCTTTGAAGCAAGTAACAAAGTAAAGTAGGAGTGTGGCTGAGAGTGGAGTAGTGAGAGCAACACAGCCAAACGCGTTCAAACTCACGGCTGTACGTGGCTGCACTGGCGCAACACAAAGGATAAAGTTACTTTCTGTCACTAAGCGTATAGCAAACATGAAAGGGAACGCTATGTTTCACCACGAGTCTATATTTAGTCTAAATTGGTTTCTGTTTTATGAGTCCAACCCTTTGAAGTGAGAACGCGACATGTCAATTGCCCTGTTTATTTATGATACAATCGCACAATTCACTTGTAGCCACGCTTATGATCATATAAATCTAAACTAAAGTTGTTGTTGACTATAAACTCTTTTATTGCGACCATATGCTTTCGTTCTTACTGTGAGCGTCTACAACTCTTTATTGTCACTGATTGAAGTGGTGTTTTTGCGGTAGACGCTCCTTGTATAAAATCAGCAGAAATATTCTTGAATGAACCCATTGCATTGTGGTTCCTTTATCCACCAGACGAGGGCAGTAGACGCAACACTGTGTGCCAGGGTTTTGTGTAATAAAGCCTTTATTTGCCCAGTTGGAGGCTACAAGCAATGATTAATTTTCTCCACAATGGGGTTATCCATTAACCTATCAGAAAACAATGTTGAAAAATGTGTTTTTGCTACCTTTCCTTTGTGCCTTGCATGTTTGTTTACATTTGGAACAGTATGTGGTTGACTATGTGTTTGGATAGAATAATTTCCAGTCTTTCCAGCTGTTTATCTGTTACATAAATTATACCTAGATTGCCTCTTGTATACAAGGTGCAGTGTTTTGGCGTTGTGCTGGCTGCTGCTGACTGTAACCTACTGTACTCCCCATAGGGACATAAACAAACCAGACATTGTTTGCCTTCCAGTTCCTATCCTTTTCTGTTTTCCTGAAGGAAGTTTCGCCTCAAGATAACTAGACATTTCAACTAAAGATAACAGAGCACAAGCTCCAGGTATTGTTTGTTAAGCTCCAGACACAACAAGTTCACATGTTAAGTGAAAGTTTCTAAAGGGTATATAGTTTTGCGACTCTATTTGTGTTTTTAAAAGTCCCCTTTGAAAGAAATTAAGCATTTAAATCACTATGGATTATTTTGGATAGAACTAATGTCTGGGAAATGGACAAAGTAGCCACATGAGGGCTTTTAACATGAGTCAAATCTGTTGTACCGTTTTATTGGTTTTCATTCAGGACCAACAGTGTTTGTCTTAAGGCCCCCAGCTTCGGTCATTTGTCTTTCTGAAATGCCACAGTCATGCCTAATCTCACATAGATTTGTTTTATCTTTTGCTTGGTTATAGATGAGTCAGTTTTCCCAAATACATAAATCCATTTTAAAGTGATTGGTTGTGTCTGTGAATGTCCAGGGTGTACACCACTAAAAGTAGTTGGAACAGGGCTGCTTTTTGAGTTTTTTAATAAGCTATATATATAGTTTTTTGTTTTGTTTAGTTTGTTTTTGCATCTATATCTAAAGCTGCTATTGTTTATCTGTTGGCATACCCCTATTGAATTGCACATGAGGAAACCCGACTGATTGCCATTGTAAACAAAATACATTAATCGGTGTGTAAAAAAATGCAGTTTCTTGCAGTTAACTGTTTACAAATTGAATCATGACCTCATTACAAGATGTCCATTTACCCCTATTAACCCATTTTCTGCATGATGTTGCATTTGTGCATTTATGGAAACTTTCCATAATCATCAACCAAGAAGACCAAATGTTCTTGTCAGCTCATATTTTCACATTAGTCAATTGAGGGCATATATCTACTCACAAGTGAAATCAAGTAGGTCAAGACTAAAGCAGAGCTAAACCAGGGCTAAACCAGAGCTAATACAGAATTAAACCAGGACCAAACCAGGACCAAACCAGGACCTAACCAGGACCTAACCAGGGTCAAACCAGGACTACACCAGTCTAATGCCAACCCAGAATTTAAATGGGTTTCCATTATTGATTTGAGTACACCAAATGTGATGTTGGGAAAAATAAATTGATGTTACAATCGTGTTGAGTCCAGTACTAAGTACGAACCAGTTAAAACATTAAAACAAAGTTAAAACATATTTCAAAGCTTTATTTGTCATTGGTTTTAGAGTTGAGAGCATTACACTTTTGAAATAGCTGTGAAAAGGGCAGCATGAGTGAAATCCTTTCTTCAGGAGGACTCCATTGTATTTGTGAATCAATGGGGAACAAGAAAGATCAAGCTTTGCAGAACACCCACCTATTCCTAATCTAACACAGGACCTTCTACATGACTTCCCATACAACAGATAATTGAGCAAGATTGATATGCCTTTCAAAAATAATCTTGTGTGTACAATTTGTGCTTGGTCTGAACAATGAGGTACCTGTCTGTTTTGACACTTCACGAGCTTCCTGTGACATGCCTGTGGGCCATTTCTAGTTGTTGTCATTGCCGGGCTGTTTAGGATGTCTCGCTAGGGTTAGAACATGCCACACTACAGTTACAATGTTGTGTTTATGTCCGGGTTTGGCCATAACAGATGCAGGGTTTAGGGACATTACTCAACATTATTTTAAGCTTGTCTTGTTAAAGCAATTTGTCACGTCTGGATGGTCAGTCAGCATGTTTTCCTTTTCTTTGTTTTGAGGCCACAATGGTCGGCTGTCACTGTGCTGGTGACCAGTGAAGAATGTGCAGCAATTGTATCATGATCTCTCCCAAATGAATAGATTTAGGCATTTAGGACGTGTCAAAAGCCCAGCCGCTCTGGAGTTATGGCTGAATTAAAAGTGAGAAGTACTTCTAGTATGACATCATGTTTGCAAACAACCCAAATGGTCTGTGCAAAATGATCTGAACCATTTAGAGGGAAAGTCATGAATTTGTCAAATGTAAAGGGTCACAGTTTGTTTAGAAATGGGTTATGATTTCATTTACAATATTTGGGTGCACACCTTCTCAAGCTATATCTATACATATAATTGAAGATCACTGGATACTTCTTTGTGGTTAATCAATGAAAAAGAATTACAGTTTAGCTTTAGGAACTTGGTGACTCGGCTAACTCCTGATCACATGGTTTTAAAGCATGCTTCTTATGCGCATTAACTAAATTCCATATTTCTGACTGTGGGTGAAAAGGGATGGACAATATTGGCAAAAACGTTATACCGTTCAGTTTCCAATAAGTTAATTGTTTACTACACAACATCATCAATATTTTGACAATCTGCCCACCTCTAAATGAACATAACTTGCCGGAAATAACATTGTAATACAAGCACAGTACAGTATTGTTCTGCAACAGCTAAAATGTCTGATAGTGTCTGATCTGTGGAGTGAAGTATATTTAGTAAAGAGCTCTATGCCTCCGCTCCTCCTCAGGCGGGTGCATGTGATGGGGATCATGGAGGTCCTGGTTTGGTCCTCGCTCACAATGGGGCTCTCCAGTCCAAATCCTGCAGCTCCAGAACCAGCCAACCAGCACACAGAGATCACATGGTGCTCACTGCTGTTGTGAGAGACCAGGCTGACTCTCTGTGGCTCTGTTATGACTGCAGTCTGGACTTCTGAAAGGATTAAGCCCACTCATCACTGTCAGAAAGCACACATGCCGTCATTTGGTTGGTGTTTTTTCATGAATTGATCCCATGGTCCGCTTGGGGTTTGGTTGTGATGGATGTGGCTAGTGTACCAGACCATAGCACATGCATGGACTGTAGTGGATGGAGGACTGCAAGAGTGGGCATAAAGCTTCATGAATTAGTGTAAAGGTACATTGCTTTGTTTGGTGTACCTAAATATTACAACAAAACTACATAGATCAGGGTTTGTCCTATGGGCCAATGTGACACATGTTGTGTAGAACTTATACGATACAGCAATAGAGAATGCAGTCATAGCAAGAAAAACTCAGCAGACCAATGTAGCAAGTAGATTTTTTTACCCCATGGCAATTAAAACAATTTCTGACTGGACAGTTTATTGATTGGCTGCCTCATAGATAACATGGCATCATTTTGTTCAATTTGTATGTATGAGAACCACGTTTTCTAACACAGCTCAATGTCCTACTCAGAATGTCCCAATGTCCATTCATTCCATCTCCATCTTTTATTATTCTTACAAATTTCCAAATGTCATTTTCCAAACTGGACTGAAATAGTATTACTCAAAGATCATGTTGCTCCAGCTCCTCCAAGGTCGACTTGTTCTCCTCCAGTTTTCTCTTCATTATAGTCGGCACCACACGCCCTTACAACCACTCATGTGTAATCAGTGTAATGGCATTAAAGCAGCATGTTTAACAGCTTGTCCAGGCTCTGGCATATGTCACTGTGCATCTCTGGACTCCATGGAGATGCCAACAGCCCATTGCACAAAGCAGGGCCATCTTCCTCTTCTTCATAATGGACTTAAATGAGATGTTATGGTGAAGGCGAGTAGCTTCAGGACATGCCTATCTCTGTTGTGGTGTACTGATTGTTTGACGGTTTTGTACGTTAATGTAGTGTGGTAAAGGAGTGTCTGTATCATACTGTGCTGGCTGTTTTTATGTGGTATTCCCTTTTTTGTAATGAAGTCTAGAGGCTTGGCACACTTATAATGTGATTTTATCCCTTATATGATCTGAACACAGGGCTGCAAAATGAATCACAATTGAATCTAAATCACAATTTGAATGGACACAACTGGCAAATCACCAAAATCTGTACTTTTGAAGTAACATCATTTCCTCCATGAACAACAAACTATCCTTTCTTATTCTGTCCAAAAACTGTCTATAGTTTAAATTTGTATGTTCTGAAATGTCATTCTTGTACTACTGATTCATATTTCATTATTTTTGTCAATGTTTAAAATGTGAACTTTGAACAGAACCCTGAAACATAAATCAGTAATCTAATTGTAATCGCAATATTTTAATCACAAAAAATAAGAAATAAAAAAATTGCAAATCGTAAGTCTACTCTATAGTTAAACATATGTGACTTTTAGAAGATACTTTGAATGGAAATTGTATTTGTTTTACTGATGATTGTTGAATAAAAAGGAGTGAGCTAAAGAGGATACTGTACATAAGCTTACAAACGCATACTAAAATATTCTTGAATTAACCTGCATTGGCCTGGATTTGATGATTGTATAGTTGCCTTCATTTCTGCTTTCTGTGTTTTTTCTTGTCTAAAATGTGATAATGTAATATTTGAACTTCATATTGACACATTTAACTTGCTGACTCTTCCTAACTGTCATGTTTTTGTGTGACGAGGTGGCCTACGGTTATGTCTAGAGGGGAAATAAGTGAATACAGCAGCAGATGGTAAAGTGACACCAGTCAAATGTTGGTCTTGCTGGCGCTGGTTAGGACCCTGTCAAACCTGCTCTGGCCCAGATCTGGCTTGGGTCTGGCCCTCTGCCCCTGCGCCGTGGTATGGGACACTTGGACCCGCTGGAGGTTAAAGGGCGGATCCTGTGATGACAGAGCTGACATCACTGCATGCTTCTGCACACTAATAGAGGGATCATGCAGGAGATTAGTGTGCCACAGTGCAATAGACGGATACGGTATAGACGTTCAAAGTTATATCAAATTGACTTGTTTTGTACTTTCATTTAGGTTTTGTAAATGTAATTTGAATTGTGCTGTAGTAGAAAAAGTAATCAATTCTGTTAAAACTTCATTATGGAACTTTTCTGGTAGAGGGTCCACCACTCACAATTATTCATCCATGACTTCTCTGTTACAAATAAAATATACCAAGCAGCAGATTTAAAGGTGCACTATGCAACTTTTCTGGTAGAGGGTTCACTACAGATTGTCTCCCTGTAGATGTTACTGCTTTGTCTGGAATGTTCCACTGTATGGCATTACATTTCTCTTGGATTTACTCAATTACAAGTGTTTTACTGCCAAGAAAATACATAGAAAAACATGTGTTCTTACTGTAAGCAGAGTCTCCACTCCACAGAACTGACCTGTAACTTGGGTTTGTGGGATTACCTACTTGTGTCCATGGAGATGAGCAAGTTTAATGCCATAATGTGGAATATTAGTGGCAGAGGACCCTCTATACCAGAAAAGTTCCGCAGTGCACCTTTTAAGTGTTTTTAATTGTTGAGAAATGACTATGTGACATGTATGAACGCGGGACTCTGATTTTGATATCTGATTCGTATTCACATGTGAATACAGAGCAGTGGGTAGAGATAGGGGGTAAGTGAAAACAGAAATTTTCAGAGCACTCAAGCCTCAAATGCAGGACAATAGAGGATTACGCAAACATGCAAGAATCAATCAAAATTAAATGTTTTAGAATGACAGCCCAATTCAGTTCACATATCACCCAGTTAAAGTAATTTGGGCATACTCATACTATCCATACTACTTACTATAGTGGAACAACAAGACAGAGTTAGACAGTGACCAGCTTACAGGGATGACACAGGCATAAACAGTACATTTATATATATATCCTTAATACAGCTGTTGTGAAGCTTTGTGACATAGATACAAATGACATATTGACCTTCCCATGCCCACATATGGGATATTATTGTGTCCTATGACTGGCTTAGACCACTCAGCTATGACCCAACAAAGTGTACATGTTTTTCACTCTCATCCCCTCCCTCTCTCTCCCTCAATCTCTCTATCTCTCTTCCTCTCTCTGTAACATTGTCAGACAGTGATGTATGTGATCTGTACAGTGGACCATGGCTTACAGCTGTGGCCTGTTCGCTAACACAGATGTAGCTGGAAGATGCTGTCCGTGGTAAAGAAAAGCCATTAATCCTCTTTTCTCTCAGACACAATTGTGAGAAGTGGGTCAGTAGTTTACATAGAAGACAGTTAGGATTGTGTAAGGCAAAACAACCCATATAATTACATTCATGGTTGAGTTGTAATTGAGGCTCCTTTTGCGGTCAGTATACATAGTAGCCATAGGTTGTCCTCTTTTAAGTCTATTTTTCCCTCTCCAGGCATAATCGTGTCACATTAATTCTCAATGCAACCGACCACATGCCTGCTGCTGACCTAGTGACAAGAATTCCCCAGTACAAGTCAACTATAGAAAGCAATGACGCATCTCACAGCAGGATCTCAATAAGAGATGCCATATTTGAAAACATGTAACTTACTTTAACTTACTTTTATGTTAGAAAGTAGGGATGCACTAATTAATATTTGTACTGATCCAGTTCAGCCAATATCCTGGTTGGACTCTTTACTGACTGGCCATGGACGTCTCATGTTCTTGAAAGATAACACTTACGTAACACAATTGGATCAATTTTGTAATATGTTAACTATGTTTTGAGAGAAAAATTGCCATTTTCAATCCCTACACTGTTATCTGTTAATATTGGATATTGACTGATACTTCAAGCTATAGTACTGTATCAGTATTGATACCAGAACTGAAAAAGCTGGATCGTGCTTCCCTACTAGAAAGATAAATGTGATGCCATACTGTGAAACATGCAAAGCAGCTCCACTGAAGACAAGCTGGTGGTGGACTCTCTACCAGAAAAATTACATGGTGCACCGTTTAAGACTGTGAATAATATTTAATCTTAACATAACAGCTTTTTTCTTAGTAAATACTCAACAAAGAAAATGAAAAGTATTACACCGGTGTATGTTTTGGTTAAAGATCATATTAAAAAAATGTATAATTTAATTAAGTGTAAACTACCTTTTAGTTTTAGGTTTTAGTCAGTAATTTTGTCATTAAGTTTTGGTTGAGGAAGTGTCATGAATTTTTTTTAGCCAATTAAAAATTTTAATCATATTACTTTTCAACATTCCTGCATATTACATACAGGAACACTAGGAAATTGGCCTGGGCCTATCTTTTCCGTTCTTATCAGCGTAGCCCTGTCTACTGCACAGACTCAGCCACTTGTATCAGACATGCTCCCATCATGCTTCATTTCACTAAGCCAATGACATCAAATGCCACTCCGAGTGCAGTGCTGTCATACATTATAGATCCTCAGTAGTAGTGCGTATATAGAGAAATGCGTCTTGTCTTGATAAATTACCTTGGGGTTGTTCTATATTCCCTTGAGGGCTCATTAGTGTGTATATTGGGAATGCTGGGAACAGACCAGGGAAAGTTGCTGACCCTCCCTGATGTTTTGTCTTCATTTCTGTCACAGCGATACAATGGGAGTGAATGAGCGCTGGTTTGTCATTAACCTGATGGTCAGAGAGTCCAAGGACCACGGCTGACCAGGCTGACCTACAGGGTTAACCCGGGATCGGTGCATACTCTCTGGGCACACAACTTTGACCCCTGTGGTGCCGGCTAGGTTCTATCAGAGATAAGAAGTAAAGCTGCTCAGTATGGGGCTGAAAGGTTTGGAATTTTTCTGCAATATAATACAACAAGAATAAACATTTTTGTACATAGCTAAACTAGAGTGTTATGATAATAAGACAGGATATTTTGTTGTTTGTGTAGGAAATTATAGTACTTAAAATCTGCAGCCTTTGCACTTTGCAAATTGCATCCATTCAAATTGGTGATTAATCTTGCAGTCTTAGCACAAAATATTGCACAAGTTTAGATATTGAAATAATGGCTGATAGAATAATTGATATCATAAGATACAAAAATAATGTAATAACACAAGCTGACAAAAATGATTTATAATTCTGTTTAAGTCTTAAATTTGCCTTGACTTGACTTTTACTTGGTTTTGGCAGTTTTTTTGTTTTTTTTTTCAATATAGCTGAAATTATTGTGTCAAAAAGTAGTAAAAAGTAAAATATCCCATCACTGATATTGCAGTACTTAACAGCCCTATCATATATTGCTATCTTTTCCAATATTATGCAGCCTTAATCAGAAAGGTTTTATGTTGCTGAACTGCATACCTGCTGCTTACTGTAGCGAGAAATAAAGGGCCATTCGGAGCATGCTGGACTAGATATAGCAGAGTCCAGACATTTTTATCTGTTTGTCTGAGTTAATGTAATGTACTGGGTGGGAATGCCAGTTAACCCCTGATATGGAGAGCATTATGCATTGTCCACAAGAACAATGGTGTAACTGTCAGCTCATAGGAGTTCACTAAGTTCATAGAGAAATGTCTTTTTAAATTGCTTATAGTGAAACAATGTGAGCATGAATGTCTGTCTATGTGTATCTCAGTTAATCACATAGACCATTTTAATACTTGCTTAATACATTTATAATCAAAATGAGGTGTCTAATTTCGACTAACATGACCCCTGGGAAGCTCAAATAATGTTGTGCATAATTTCCAATTGACAAAAGTGCAAAATTAAAAGAAAAAAAAAAAGATAAAAATCTACTTATATTTGGCTAGTTGTCTTTCTGGTTACTGAGTATGTAATTTTTTTTTTTTTTATTTATAATTTGAAGGTCCTGTATTAACCAGAATTGACTCCTGTGAGCTTTAAGCATAGGTAGACTGCTGTTACCTCCTCAAAAATCATACTTGGAGTTGTGTTTTGTTTCATTCACACATGTTTGAGTAATCCTAGGTTATTAGTCTGCCATCTCCAAAGCTCAAAATGCTCTGTTTCACCTTGCGATGTCATGTAGTGGTGGTGGTTTTCAGTTTGACCTTTTGTTCAGCAGAGATTGGCATTTCCAGGACTGAAATTATCCACATGCTTCTAGTGAAGATGTATGGAGTTTACAAACACACTGGAGCACTTCCTGTATTACCACATTACATCACAAGGTGGAACAGAGCAGAATCAGGAGGATTTGTGTGTGAAATATGTGTAAAATATAACAAAACACAACTACAGGTATGTTTTTGATGAGGAAACAACAACAGATCACAAAATAGCGTAGTATGGGCCCTTTAACTTACCGGTATGTCGCAACTTTTCAGAAAAGTGCTTGTAGACATAGACAAAGTGTAAACAGCAGGCTAATGATATTCTGTTGACTGATTTGCATGGGCATTGCACATTGGGTGGAGCAGATACCAGTTAATTCAGGTATGTCTCTTAGTCAAACTTTTGTCATGTTGCCAGATGGATTTACGACGATGACGACATGCAATTTCATAAACATTGTTAGTCGTTAGGCCATCAGGATAAATCATGGTTATTAGCTAATTGTAACTTTTCACTTTGATTTATGTGTTAGTGATTTATTATTGATTTATTTGATTTGAGCCATGAGTCTGAAGTCTTACTCTGCCTCTAGCAACTAAAAATACATATGATGACTGGATATTGATTATTAATCACATTTTGTCCTTACATCTTTCCCTGAATCTGAATTCTAGAGGTAATTAACACAACACAATACACTGGGTTATTATTATTATTTTTTTTACTTTTTAGATATTCACATGTTCTGCATTACATCTAATCTTGTAGTCAAAATGTAATATTGACAGTTCATGATGATAATCTCGAAGTGGAAAGGTTCTGGCCTAGTGCCTCCTATACTTGGTAGAGATGTATACGTTGGGCAGCAGTAGCTCAGTTGGTAGAGCTTCCACTGATACGAAGGTTGAGAGTTCAAATTCCACTCTCAACATAAACATTAGTGGTTAGCAGTCAGATCCACTGTCGTTGTGTCCTTCGGCAAGGCACTTAACCCACCTCACCCCCAGTGTCTATGTATACTAGTGTGTGTGAGTGGGTGAGTGAGTTCCTTGTTGTAAAGTGTTTTGAGTACCATGAAGGTGGAAAAGTGCGTATAAAAATGTGCCCTTTTACAAGTTCTAATGGGTGTGATTGACAGGTGGATTAACCAGTCAGAGAAACAAAAAGTCTTTTTAAACTCTTTAAACCTAAGCACTAAACTCTATAAATCTGTCTTTTAAAAGTTATATTATATATTTTGTTCTGAATGATTCAAGGATACTGGAGAGGAGGAATATTGGACACAATACTGGACACTTTTCCGATTGCGTTGGAATAGAAACGGGAGGCCAGACTAGAAAATATGAAGGAAACAATTAATAGGCATACAGTATAAAGTGAAGTACACATAGCATGCTAATAAAGCACAGTAGAATCAGCTTTTTAGATGAAAAACTAGATGTCCAGACCTTTTGAAAATACCATGACCCAAAACAACCCCAAGTTCAGCAGTTAACGTCCATCTTTTGACCGTGGCTCTTTGTACAAACATCTGCGCCCTTGAGTGTCAAATGGACCTGAACTGAGAAGCAAATGGCCTCTGGGTGAGTCGTCCCTACAGCGTTAAAAGTGCAGGGACTTGTTTTGGGAGAGAGCTTGATTGTAATTAACAAGTCAAATGGAGCAAAGCCGTGACAGATGTGCCATAAAGTGCTCAGCTTTAGCCTGTTAGCGTAGAGAGCGTGCGAGCCTTCGTAGTTCAAAGTCGGCGCACCTCATTTAAACTATCAAGAGGAAAAATTGACTCTTGTGAGCTTTTAGCCATTTTAGAACGTTGTTACCTCCTCAGAAACATACTCAGAGGTGTGTTTTGTTTCATTCACACATCTGAGTAACCCTTTATTGTTGGTCTGTCTGCGTCTCCAAAACATAGATGAGAAAATACAGTAATAATGGCCCTTTAAGTTGAACATTAGAGTAACAAAATTCTTTGCAATTGCACTGAAATTGCAATATAAGTAGTTGGAAATCACAAAAAAACTCTTCAAATATCATTGTTATATCTTGTCTGTGGAGTGCTATTATTTATTAAACCTCAAAGTTTCCCAATTTTTTTTATGATCCTGAATAACTTTGAGCTGAATCCTGGTTGTAAAACATAAATGACAAATCTAATCTAGTATTTGCCTATTTATTAATGATTAAACATACAGCTACAGTAGATCTAAACCTGTAACCAAGCCTGAACTTGACCAGGACTGAACCAAAACTAGAACTAGAACTAGAATCAGGTCTACATCAGGACTAAGACTGTTTTATGGGACATTTGTTGCTTTTTCCTGTTTAAGAGGAAGTTCGCAGTTTTTCATTGGAACAGGAAGTACTGTCTTCTTCCCAGTCCTTTATCAGCTGTGAGAAAGTCTGCCTATTCTTTTGTTACATTTACCAGTCAAATGAGCCGCTACAGTCATGCTCTGTAGTTCGTCTTTGTGATTTTTAGAAAGTGCCTACGAAGCAATTAGCAATGTACAATTCTATCCGCTTATAAATATTTTGCTGTGGGAATTCCCTGAACTGTTGCAAAACGGGGGTCATTTGCATTGTATTTTTGCACTGGGAAAAATCAGAGCGTATCAAAAAATAAACAGCATGTTCTAAAACAAAAAAATATCTCTCTTGAATTATACATGAACTAGCTTTTTATTATGTATTTATCTATTTATCCAAGCAGAATCCTGGCCTTTCCACAACAGGAGGTGATTAGAGTAATTGTTCTTAAGTACATAGTGATAAAAAGGTTGTTCAAATAATATTAACTGTATAATTAGTTCTTCATAACAAAGTAATGAACGGCATTAGTTTGTTGTAGCCTTTTCTAGCTCTTTGAAATTGACAAAGATAACATCAGTTACCCTTTAGCCGCTCTTAAATATGCACTGTGCAACTTTTTAAATGATTGCTGTGGCTAGAATGTTCCACAGTATGGCATTAAAATAGATACTACATGGAAAAAAGCAGTTGATGCCACCAGAATGCATGTTTTTCAAGGTATTTTAAGCAATAAAAGCAATAACATCTCCATGGAAACAAGCAGATGACATACCCTACACCATAAAAGTTACATAATGCCTCTTTTTATTGGAGTTTAGAGGCTAATACTAGTGTAGCAGTAGAAGTATACACTATTGATGACCACTCCTATTACACGCACAATTAAACATCTTTTATCATCTCTCTTTTGTTTGTAATCACTGAAGCACAAATCGCCTTTACGTTATGTTGAATGTGATCTATTTTTGTCTCTTGCCGTTAGCGGGGTCCTTTTATGAAGTACAGAGAAGAACTGAACTGTTGTAATCTCTCGTCTGACCTGGCCTTTTCCTTCAAGTATACGCTATAGTTAAGAAGACGCACCCAGGCACAGCTAATGGGAAGCTAAAGTAGTATCTTGCTTGTTCTTTCCCTGTTTCTTAGTGGTATCTTTCGGACTAGCAGTTACTTTTATGCGATTTGTAAAGGGCCCGTTGACAGAGGATAATAATCTAGAGTGACAGTGACCTGATTTCTTTTTTTTTTTCCTTTCCCGTGTCTTGCTCATGTAATCGTTTGACGGTGCGGAGGAGATTGGACCCCCGCCCTCCCCCCTCCCGCTTGCAGTTAAGTGCATTGAATTATTCTCCGGACATTTGGAGGTTAGCCACGGGGGGTGTAGGAGCAAGAAGAAGGGGCAACAGGCTGTACGGCGTGTCTTGTTTTATTTTAGAAAGAACAATGAAATCAAGGAAAGTTTACAGGGAGTTACAAGGACACAAATAACTAGCGGATATTGCTTTATGTAACACAGTTTGTTCAAGTTAGTAGACTTAGACTTAGACTGAGACAGACTTTATTGATCCACAAGGGAAATTACTTGGACACAGTAGCTCACACATCACAATATAATATAATAACAAAGAGCAAAAAATATAAATGGTAATAATAAATTCTAAAGTAACAAAAAAGATAGCAAGAGACATGATTATATAAATGTACAAGTACAAGTACAATTGAAAATAAAATAGAAAAGTAAGCAATAAAATCTCAGCTATATACAAGAGGTCATAGGCATAGTATGCATCTTTAAAGACATCATCCTTTGATAGAAAGAGGAATCTGCACCAAAACTAAATATTTCTAGCATAAAACCTATCTTAAAGTATCCAGACTGGCGCCACCTAGTGCCTCCGCTCAATTTAATTTCTCTTCAGTGACTCGGTCAGGAATCGGAATACACTAGACGGTTTTCAAGAACCCCGGAAGTGTGAATCCGGGCACCAGCCAATCAGCGAAGAGCCATACATTCTGTGTTGACAACGATTCCTGAGATTGAGGATTTAAAGCCAGAACAAAAAGAATGTTTGTTGAATTTTATCAAGTGGATAAAATTGCCCTTCTTCCTACGGGATTTGAGAAAAGCTTAATATACCAGTTTGCCCCGTTAGCGGCGCATTACATACGTCACAACCAAAGAGCAGCGATAAAGCGTACCCGCCTACCGTCGAGTGAATGAATCCTAATGCTGCGAGGTCATACAGTTTCTATGAAGTGAAACTGGCTGATGAATCAGGCTAAGCTTAAAGGTCCTATATTACATAAAATGGATTCTTGTGAGCCACGTGAGAATGCTTTTATCTCATCAAAAACATACCCAGAGTTGTGTTTTGTTTCATTCTCACATGTTTGAATAATCCCAGTTTATTAGTCTGTCTACATCTTTAAATCTCCAAATGCTCTGTTCAAGTTTGTAATGTCAGGAAGCTGTAGTTTTCAAGTTAACATCTACTTTCTACCTTTTTAGATTGTCAATTCCAGCGCTGAAATCATCCAAATAATTCTCGTGAAGATGTATGGAGTTTAAAAACACAGTGGAGCACTTCCTATGTATGTTTTCTGTTTGAGTGTTAAACATGTGTGAATGAAACAAAACACCACTCCAGGTATGAAACAATATTATAACATAGATCGGAAAACAGTGTAATATAGGCCCTTTAAAATTATAAATATTTTTATTTCCAGATAATTATTGATGAACACAGTAGTAGATACTTGCGTACGGTGTATGTGATCTGGCTTTGTTCTGATTTTGGATAATCATCTGGGTTTTATTTTGAGAAAAGCATGGAGAATACTGCTATATAATACATCAACTGGCCACACTACATTATTAACCATGCTATATTTAGAAGAGGGATCCTCTTCTTTTGCACCATCCCAGGATCGGCACCAATGCCTTGAGGGACAATTTATTCCAACTCTCAGTGGTCTTCTGTATGCATCCTAAAAGAAAACCCAGAAGAGAAATGGGAGTTGCGTAATGCGTTATGTCCTAGTCTGTGTGATGATAACAAAAGATCTTTATTCGTACAATACCCAGCAGCTATGTTTATTGAAGGAGCTATACAGTGTTTATAGCGACCGCTCTGAAATGTAAATAGGACGAAGTTGGAAAGTTCAGTACATGACTAACAGGGATCATCAGGCAAAACTAAATAAAAAGAGAAATCAAAATAATTACACAGTTGAAATTAAGATGTATAGGGGTTTAAATAAGTTGTGGTTAGTATTAGTGTTGTCACAGTGCTAAAATTTTATTCCAATACCATAATGATAATAAAAAACACTGTTTATTTAGACAATGTTATGTGGTAAGTAGTAGTACTTTCTTGGCCTTATATCTGTGCATTCCCTCAGTATTCCAAGTATGTTTCACAGTGGTCCATGGGCATATACTAGTCTATGTGGTCATATTCTGTTCTGATACTGCTAAAAATCATTATAAAGCTATTCAAGAGAGGTTCTGTCAATGTGACTTTTTTTTTTTGGTATTTCGATCAGTATCTGCTTTTCTACACTTTTGATATCCTTGGTTATTATTGATTTCTGACAAAACAAGACAGCAAAATGCATGAAATTTTTCAAATTCAAACTTATTCAAACTAAAATATTATATAACACAATCATAGCTTTTTAGTCAATTGACAGAAAGACACTAAAGAGTTTGTATTAATAATAGTACAATTCATTATTGAGCAAGAAAAGCCATTTGGCAGAGGTAGAAAACGTACTGAAAAATTGTAGTAAAAGTAAAAAAGTATAAGTAACTTTGCTTAATTCCTACTCAAGTAGAAATAAAAGCAACCATCTAAAAATCTACTCAAGTAAAAGTAAAAAGTACTTCATTTAAAATGTAATTTGAGAAAAGTTACTTAGTTACTTTCAATTATTTAATGTAAAAAAGGATGATTCATAAATCTAATTCAGCACAAGTTGTTTTAATCAACTTTCAGGTGATAAAGTGCAAACACTGTTCAGTGCAAACTTGTACATTTTAAAGTCAACTGAGCTTACTAACACTTACTATTTTAACCCTTGCATTACTATATTCCCTATATTTTCTGTTTGAACACAAATAGCTGTCCAAGGTTTGGCCAAGGGTTTCCTTCGCTTTCCTCTCGAGAATTATTCAATGCAACTTCTTCTTGAATATTGTCCATAACGACCTCTATCTCTGGCTCAGCACCAGCCATCATCCAAGTTGATCCAAGATACACTGACAGTTATGTACACTAACTGTACATTATATAGTGAAAATGCTGCAAGTGCAGTGCAATTTCCGGCAGTTTGTTTATTTGGGTTAAAATGTACTTGAGTAAAAGTAAAATTACCTATTTAAAAAACAACTTAAACAATTACTCATAAAAACTACTCAATTACAGTAGTGTGAGTAAATATAATTCATTATATTCCACGCTTGCTCTTTGGTTACCCTGGTTGTTTTTAAAATGCATAATGAATAAAACCACAGTTGCACTACATATCCACAGTTACTCCATAGTTGTATTTTGGATAGACGCGCTCAGATGTAAACACAAGGCTCCAGAGCAGTATGCGGGGGGGCTAAAGGTCTAACTGGTACTGATCCAACACAAAACAAACTTGTCTAAACCAGGTGCTGCAGCCCTGATCTGTAGTGCAGCTGGATAATTACATTGTTCTTATCTCCGTCAGCAGGCCACGTCTTTAGGAGGAGCTCACAAACACAGCAGAGGTCAAAGGTCGCTCTGTGTGTCCGGGCTGTTTACAGATCTGTAGCAGAGTCGGACGAGGCGCAAGGTGGTCCCGTGTCTCCAGCTGCCTCTTGTTAACTGGGTAAACATTAAGGCGTGTTTCAGAGATATCGGGTTTTATTTTGTAAAGAATCAAGCGTTAAAGAGGAAATTATAGCAAATTCACTTCAAATACTCTTAGTTTTAGGTGTTAATTAGATTGTAATTGAGCTTAACATCCATTTTATCTTAGTATAGGAGGTTTGTTTGTTTTTTTATCCAAATACTGGTCCCTGGAAATTTCACTTTTCTTTTATGAGGTTTTCAGGTCATAAATTGTATCGGAGAGGGCAGATTAAACATCAGATATATATGGGAGTGAGTGCATACTGTTGTGGTCAGTAATTGATCTCTGTGGTTTTGTTTTGCTTTTATCCATCTTACCAATCCTATTTTTATGAGTACTTACAATAAAATGTTATTGCTTCCCTGGCATTCTCCATCTCATGTCTCCATCGCAAAGTATCTGTCATCAAGGGAGCTGTAATTTGCATGATGATGTTTTGGTGTAAGAAATAAGCCAGATGCCCTTCCAGACTCCCTCCATTTGTATTCTTTAAGTGCTGGGACAAGACGCACTAAAACTCCTGTCTGCTCTCTCGTCTTCTGGATCCAGTTATCATACTTCAGCGTACTGTATATATAAAGCAGGTCATCTTGAGGCTAACATTTTTCACTGTGGAAGACCCAAAGCTTAATATTGTTTTGGTCGATGGCTCAAAAGGTCAAAAGGAAAAGGTTCAACCAGTCATCACGCAGCTTTAGAGCAAAGCATAGCAAAGTCGATATATCTAACTCTGCATTGTATTACAGTTCAAATGGATTCCTCAAAAGGCAGTGGTTGCTCTGACTGCTTAGCTCTCCTTACCTTTGCAAGTATTTGATCAGATGACTCTTCTCTAACCTCGTCCACTCCTCATCCTCTTCCTCCTCCTCTGCAGTGATGACATTTGAGGAGCTCAGGGGGGAGCAAAGAGAAATGAATGGAGCTTAATTGTTTCCTGTCATTTTGTTGCATTTTCTCTAAACGGTTGTTTGAGGTCCCTAAAGAGGTTACACTGATTCAGCTAAGTTTAGCAAGGGAGAGACTGTTGCTACAGGGTTCTTTTAGTGGTGCCCAAGAAGACCTGGTTTAGTCCTGGTTTGTCCTGGCTTAGTTCTAGCTTAGTTCTGGTTTAGTCCTGGAAAATTTGCCCTATTTAAGCTGCGATTTGCTTCTTCTCCCAGTGTGGGTGTGACCTGACTTTGTGTCTTTGTGTGCGATTTTGAAGCCGCTGCGTTCCTTGAGTGTGTGGTGTCAGTGTGATTCTGAGCTGCTCTGTCATATCGTAACAACCAAACATCAGCAACACTACGGTAACAGCCAATAAAACAGAGCGTCAGGGGCAGACAGAGTGTCAGACACAAAGGCATGACATCCAAACTCAGGAAATAGGGAAAATAATGAGAAGACTTGATTACTCACCTCTTGTAAAGTTAAACTGCAACTTAGACAGGAAACAGCTGATGCAAGATGAGCTCACAACTTTGTAGCCTGTGGCACGCACATGTATCTATTAAGATACGCAGCCATATCCCACAGCAGGCTTTGCGATCAGAGATTTAAAATCTCATACGTTTCTCCTCGTGTCTGTGTTGTGTCCTTTTGTTGCACTTTTAAAAATCATTTAAGACTGAAAAATCCTGTAGCGTGTGGCAGTCTTAAGTCCTAAGTTTAGACTACTGGTGTGGGTGATACTGTTGGTATGAGGGTCTTTTAGCGGTACCCAAGGAGACCTGGTTCAGTCCTGGTTTAGATTTGGTTTAGTTTTGTCCTTTCTTTGGCATGATTAAGACAGTTTAGTTTTAGTTTAGTTCAGGTTTAGACAAAATTAACCATTCAATTCAGTAGACGTGTAAAGTCCTGGTTAAGAACATGTGTTTGATTTAGTTTGATTCATACAGATTTAGACTTAGTTAACACTAGTTTGAGCCCAATATATTCTGACTAGTTTTTACCCTGGGCGAGTGCTTGTTTAGTCCTTGTCTAGTCCAGGTTTAGTTCCAGGTTTTGGCCCAGTATAATCCTAATTTTGTGTGATGTAATGTGTAGTTTACACCTTTGGAAAACAAAATGGTAATTCCTGACTTAGTTGTGAAAACTTTTGAAATCCCTGCTGCAGCCTGCTTGTTGATTTAAAAACATGCCAGTGGCTGTATACGGCTGTATTGTAAATGCATAATAAGTAAGTTTTGCAAACATATCTTGCCCTTGATATTCTAATATGGATGCCCAGCTTGGGTGTAAGCTTCTTGCTTGATAAGATTTAACCAACAGGGAGCCTCCTTCCTGGAAGACAGTGGTTGTTATTGATTTCATATTGAGTAGTATTACTGTTGACCTCATTGCAGAGCTTATCATATTGTTGGAAATAGGGATAACTTACATTTTGAGGCAGCCTTCCAAGGTCAGGCTGAGACACGGTTATTAATTTTAACAAATAGCTCAGAGACGTTGTACCAGGATCACATTTGTATTTATAGCAGTGGTTCTGTGGGAGGCTAGCATGTTATCAATCTCTACATGCACCATCACTGCGTTTCCAATCTACCGTAATGAAATCATGGCTCCCCCCTCGGCTCCTCCAGGTTTGTGACCCCAAACGTGGGCTGGGACACGCGGTCTGCTCCCCTCACTCTCCACGAACCCTGCCATCTCCCTGACATTCTTCAGAGCAGCTGTAGTTTGGAGATAAGGAGTGGAGGAATAGGGAAATCACTGCGTATTTGGGACGGTGCTGTAAAGTCGTGCCAAGCAATAAGATTAAGGCCAGACTCCTTCCTGTGTGGACTTTTTCGACGTTTTCTGAAACCAAACTTGGGCAAAATGCAAGGTACTATTTTATTCCTTCATTCAGTGGTGGTTTAATATTAATATGGATGGACTTTGCGGCCCATTCACTGCTCAGACCTTCCTATTGGCTATTGTGCACAACCTCCACTATATTGCCATAAGGAAGCATGCTCATTACAGGGCTTTGTCTGCTAACAGCCACACAAAGGAAGCATTATGGTGCCCCTGGGTGTCAAATGTAGATAACCTGCAGCATATTGGCTGAGTTTAATGGCCCCAGCTTGTTCTTTGATAGATACCAGGTAAATAAGGCTTGCCAAGTAATGAACTTTTAATGAAATTCAGAAATATTACAGGCTTAATAGAGATATAATTACTTTACATGGCTGGATGAACGGGAGAAAGAGCAATTTGTTTAAGATTGTCCAAAAGATGTATAGAGGTGTAGGGATTGTCAATTTAAGCTGTTATGTAGTAATGTTAAGTGATTGCTAATGCTGGGCTTGTACTGTTTGCTTATTGATTAAAATACAAGATATTCAGGTTTCAGCGAACTGTTATAAGCAGGACTTTCACCATTCAAAAGACAGGTTATTTAAATTATTAATTACTCTGACAGCTAATTTCAAAATTGTTGTCATTCTGAAACCCAAAAATATAATTCATGGCATCACAGATGTAAAGGTGAACATATGAGCCAATAATACATCATACAAGTAATAATTTGGGGTGTGCAAAAATATCAAAATATCAATATATCCTACAGTTTAATGTGATGATACAGTATCGATATCATGGGCTGCTATTGATATATCGCCAAGAGTATTTTTTGGTATATTTTACTAAATTATTTTGTTACAGTGCTACAGTTTTGTTGTTTGTTCAAAGAAAGGAAACTTGTTTATGTAACACATTTGACATTTTCACTGTTTTGATGAGTAAAATGGGTGTTTTATATTAACATTTACAGAAGAAGTGGTGTGTCACAGCCATGATTTAGCATTTATTTTTTATTGATCCATATTGAATTGATTTGAAATATATCTAAAGTGCACTGTATCGAGATATGTATCGTATTGTCGTCTATGTATCAAGGTATGTATCATATCGGCAATTTCATAATGATACCTCGCCCTAGTAATAATCATAAATATCAATGCATTTGTCATAGCTGTTAGTTTCTATTGTACTTAATATGCTGGGTTTGACAGTTTTTTTTATTGTGAATCTTTATGTGAGATGTTAGATGGCTAAAAATACATTAGTTTATCAAAAGTGTGAGCAAAGATGAATTGCTTAAGTCAAATAATATATAACACATAAAATGCAGACTGTAACCCATGAGAGTTAATACCGACACAGAAAAACTCAATTACGTATCTCCCCCATTTATCTACATTTCTCATGACAAGCTTCATCAGCCTCATCCATCATATCATGTGTTTTTAAACGCACCCCCCATATTTCTTCGCCCCTCGCTGCTGTCCCCTCCCCCATCCACGGGACGACCTCATCAGATCAGTTCGGGAGGTCAGAGGTCGCTCGATCAGGGGAGACTCTCATGTCAGGTCACATCAGTGCGCTGGGATGCCTGTGGAGGAAATTAATTCATCTACGCGCGTCTTTAGCCCACTTAGCTCGTAGCGCTTCAGAGGGGGAGGGGCCATGAGGAGCGAGGTGCAGTTAAGACAAAAGGTGTAGCAGACCATAGCACCCAAGATGATTTTTGCTTTGTCTGTTGTTTGGTGTTTTATTTTTACAATTAACAGTTTATTTTAATCAGAAAATTTCAATTATATCAGATGAGCGCCAACCAGCAGTGAGTAGCATACAATGGACTGATAAACAATGTTGATTAATGTTGTTTTCTTATTAAACGCTTTAGTTTTGAGCAAATGTGTTTGGTATGTAACGGTCATCCCATGGACTGAAATATATGGATGTCTAAAATGCAGAGTTTGACCATTAAGAAAAAAAACAAAAACAAAAACTACTTACATGGTACAAATCAGACTTCAAGTCAACTCAAGTTCTCCTGGTCCAGTTTCAAATGGGATTTCCAACCAGCTAAAATTTATTACAAATACCTAAACAGATACATATAAATCAGAGGCCACACATGTGCCCAGGACTGAACCAGGACTAAAACAGGACTAAAACAGGACTAAAAAAGGATTAAATCAGAATCAAACCAGGACTGAACCAGGACTGAACCAGGACAAAAAAAGGACTAAAACAGGTCTAAACCAGGACTAAACCAGGTCTAAACCAGTTCTAAACCAGGATTAAACCAGGACTGAACCAGGTCTAAACCAGGTCTAAACCAGGTCTAAACCAGGACTAATATTGGACATGAGAGCGAGAGGGAGAACCCTGACCCTGTGGAGCAGAGTGTTTGCAAAGTGTGATCAGGCAATGGCAGCACTTAGCCCGCGGTCACCCACACCTGGTTTAGTCTTATTTTAGTCCTGGTTCAGTCCTGGTTTAGTCCTGATTTAGTCCTGGTTCAGTCCTGATTCAGTCCTGATTTAGTCCTGGTTCAGTCCTGGGATCAGTCCTGGTTCCTCATGTTGCAGGTAGGACAGTATTGCAGATATCATGAGCCTGTGCAAGTTGTTTTCACCATTGTTAATAGCTCCGGTTTGACTTTTAAGTTGTAGACTATTTTATATTTGTTATTTTTTTATATCTCACATCGGGAGAAGTGGGTGGACGGCGTACCCCCATGTACCACGTCAACTACACCCCTGTAAATAAATGTAACCTAAATCTTTATAGTTTGTTCTTCAAGTAAAGTTATCACCTTATATCTATTTATAGAACATCCATAAATTTCAGTCTTTTAGTTGTCAGATTTAACACCTCAGTGAAACATATGTATTTCACAAAACCGTGTTTGGAGATCACCTGCTGCAGAGGAATGCAGAGTTAAGGTATTTTTACAACTGCTGACTCTTTACATTCAGTCTGTACTCTGCTTTGTGGTCAGCTGGGGAAAATATGCACTACAAATATAGAATTCTTCATGCCATTGCAGGGGGCATGTAGTTAAAAAAAATCACATTTGACCTCGAAGCAAGACTGGAAGGAATGCCGTGTTTCCTAGAGTACTGTGCATTTACGTTGCCATTGTTCATAAGTTCAGCATCTGGTTTGTGTATCTTTAAAAAACACCCTTTCAGTATTTATACTCGCTTTCCGAAAAGTAGTCAAAATATATATATGTAACATTGGAAGATTGAAATGAACCTCTATGAAGTAAAAAAAAAAAAAATCTGCCAGAAATATAACTATGATTTGATCTAAAGATGTTTGTAGAGAAGAAGACATTAATCAAGTTAGAAATTGAAGAAACTGACCGATATAGGTATCAAATGTCATCCCGATATATCGACTGACCAAATATCGATATTGAGAAAGCTTTTATGTAATAAAAAATAGGTTGTAATAATCCATGGCCATCATCAAGGATTAAAATTTGAACCAGCCACATTATATGCCTCATGCCATTTCTGAATTATTACTATTACCCATTATTTGCCCTTTTAATTAACATATTTATTTCCATCTGCAGACATAATATAGACATCACTCTAACCCTGTAACAATGCCAGGTGTTAGCCCTTGCCCTACAGAAGTATCCAGTGATTAGCCTGTCCCAAATGACGTCATCGTTCCAGAGGTATAAATCCATCCATAGCCTCTTGTACCATTGTGTGTTTATGGGTGCGTACACGTGTGGGTGGCTCTCAGTGGGAGGCCATCTTTGACACCCTTTTAGCCGCCACACCTCCTGGCTCCGCCCCCCACATGCCATGCCAGCTGCAGCTGTCGGGGCTCAATGCAGAGATGTCGAAAATTCCTCTCGCTCTGCAATTAGAGCCACAGTTTGCTGAATAGTCTGCATTGCAATGTCCTAAAAATGCCCATGGTCCTCTTCGTTCTGCTCTCAAAAGTTCTGGTAAATAGAGACTGATGAGGAGAGCTGGGAAGAGTTGCCAAAAAATGTAACCCAGGAGTACAGTTACTTGTTACTCATGTAAAAGTAACAAGTAGCTCAATCCGGATAATTACTCAAGCAAGTGTCAAAAACTTTACTTTTTTTTTTTTTATTACTTAGTAACTTGAATGTTTGGTCAGATATAGAGTGAAGTAACTGAACAAACATTTGTATAATGCTTACGTTTGTTATTTGCAATGTGTTGCCCAAAATATAATGTTATTTTAACTTTTAATTTCAGTTTTCTTGCTTTCTCACAACCTCTATTTCTTTACTAAGGGAAATGCTTGAATTTTTTGATACCATGATGATATAAAGTGAAATATAATTTTTTTTTTTTTTTCAGATTACCTTCTAAGAGTCTTCTAAGAACAAGACCCTTCTAAAACTATTCAAAAAGTCAAGTGTTGTCTTATTTATGTATTTCAGTTTCAGTACAAATGAGTATCTAGTTAAGTATCAATTAGCAGTTACTCCAGTACTAGTAACTGATTACAAGCCACTTCTGGTGCTGAGTGGTGAGTGAATAAAGCCCCCCGTCTGTTGAGAAGTTGACAGATTGCGTTTGGTGCAAGCTGCTCGTGGTGATGCGTGGTTTCCTCGGTTGAAAAAACTAAAGGATTTGAAATGAAAGAGGCCTCATTTTAACAGGGAGGGTGTTTCTCACGCCTGACTGAGAATGTCCGCTTTGCATCCAGTCAAGTGCTTCATTGTGAACGCCACCAAAGAAATGCAAATACTGCCAACAGATGTACTAGTCTTTTTTTTCCTTCTTTTTTTTTGCCGTTTTGTCGTAAGGAGTAATCTCGCTCACTCAGAGTTGGAGAGATGTGTGCGGGGCTAAAGTGTTAACAAGGGAAGAGCCATGTCCTCCTAGCGCATGCGATGCTGGGGTGTTCTCAATGTGGCGAGATGCTGGGGACAGATAAATGGGAGCTTTTGTGGCCTGTGCCAGAGGGTAGACTTAGCGCACAAAAAGGACACACACAGAGCCGGGCCTTTTCCAAGAGAAACGGCTAATGGCAAGCAGCATTTCTTCCTCCTCTCTCTTCAAGTCGGCCTCTGCTCAAATTTGTAGTGCCTGGAAACACTTTTGTATTTGGTATACCCTGCTTTAGACGTGGTTTGATGGTTGGCATGTGTACCGTTGTTGTAAAATGATTTATTTACATGAAATAAGTAACCAAAAGCAGCTGAAGATGTATAACTTAGGCCTGCAGCTACCCCCCTCTTTATGTTGTCCTAAGTCTGGAGAAAGGGGATGTAATCAGGGAGGGCATCTGGCATAAATCTCCTGAATGAATAAACAAACATTAGTAAGAGTATTCACCAAAAATTGTTTGTAACAGTGCATGCATGTATACCATAGGCTGTATAAAGTAGTGGATTAAGGGAGTGTGACGTCGCCCATAGTGTTCGCCTCCAGTCAAATGAAGCTCATCAAGATTGGCAGTTATTGGGACAAATTTGGAGCCAGTTTCGTATATTAGGAATTGATTTACGGACGAAATAGCAAAATAAAAACACAAGGACTATGTAGAGTGGGTTGATACAAACATTTTAAGACCAAAATGAAGAGCCTGACAGCTGCAGTTACAGAGAAAGTGACAATGTTTTCTCATTACAAACTGAACTGGAGCTAGAGATGATGGAGCTGGAAGCGTCCCCCTGCTCACTTTCTATTTGGAACGCAACAGCTAACAGTTGGAGTGTAACAATAACCGAAATATTATGATATCGTATTGTCAAAGGTCTCACAATAATATCGTGGACCATCACAATATATCAAATTACAAGTATCTTTGCTAAATTAAGAGTTATGGTGCAGCAATAGTTAAAAAAAGACAGAGGGAACATAGACCATGATCCTTTGCTCCATTTCAGTGTAGACTACAAAAAGAAATGACAGTTCTAAGCACTTTTAAGTCTTAGTTCTTTGGACTAAGTTTTGTCAAGGCATTTTAAGAAGAAAAAGTAGCATATTAATAGTTTTGTTCGTAGCCTCCACAAAATATTGCAATAAATATGCCATGAGATGTAAATTGTGAAAATATCGTACCCAGAGATTTGGATATTGTTACCTCCCTAATCGTAAGCCTCACTTGCAATATTATGAACTTTCCCATGATACTGCAATAAATGTCATACCATGAGGTTTTGGGTGAGCTAACAGGTTAGTCCATGTATAACATAACGTGTACATAGATATTACATGCAAAGACAAGTTAAAGAGGATGAAAAAGTCATTGTCTAGATGCATGTGTACATCGCCAATCCCCCCAAAATTTGCACATACTGTTCTCGTAAACTGGGTCAACTAAAATAATGCTATTAGGCGCACTATGTAACTTTTCTGGTGGAGGTTATGACCTGTATGTCTCTGTGGAAATGTTATTAATACTTAACACTTGTACAGCTTTTCATGACACTCAAAGAGACTTGGAGTGTTCCACGATATATTATTTAACATGGAGACTTGCAGGTAGCAGACCTTCCTCCAGAAAAGTTACACTGTGTACTTTTAAGTAACAGTAATAAGAAACAGTTTTGGAGTGTTTAGTCCTGCATGCTGTGTGCAAAGCATTTGACAAACCTGGAACTCAAGTTTGTTAACATTATGAAATTGAGCCTGTGATTTGACTCTTTATGTTTGTGTTACATACTCTCCCTGCTGTATCCTTCCTGAGAACTGAACTTTTTTTTTTTCTCATAATGTTTCCATAAAGTGAGCGAATGGAAATAAGCGGGGCCATTTCCCTTCCCTCCCACTCTTCTCTCACACTTTCTCTTAGAACAGGGCCCAAACCGGAGCACACTTCTGTAATGATGCATAGGGCTCCTCACCAGTCCGGCGTATCCACCAGGACTTTTATTCACTCTGGACACAGTAGCCTTTCTCCTACAGACTCCACTAACAAGAAGGGCTGAGGTCAAATTGGTCCACCGCTGGCCATGTCAAGTGGGCACATCTCTCACAAAGGCCAGGGGACATTGGGTTAAAAATACCAAATAAAGTTGTGGTATTTTGGGCTCCCGGTGTTTCAAAGTTTGCTTGTGCATTACCCAAACGTATGAGTGGGCCTGTCACGATGTCATTTTTGAATCACGATACGTTGCTTCAGATATATTGTGATAAACGACAATATTGAGTTTTTTTATTCCACTGACACAATAACAATAATTCAGGATAATCCCAGTAAACCATTAAAAAATATTCTCATTAAAAGGAGTAGCAACAAATAGATTGCAAAATGAACCAGTAATTAGTCCAGGATGTTGCATTTTCAATCCCCTGCAGACCAAATGTTATCATATTACATAAAAAGTGACAAAAACTTCTACATTATTGCAAAGAAATTGCACACACTATAAATATTTAGCCTCAGAATATATTATTCCAGCTCAAGTCGATGTAATAATTATCGTGACAGGCCTACCTATGAACAACTTTGAGGTACATTAGGCTGCATGAAATTCAGGGACAATTAGCACACTGCAATATTGTTATATACTGTACTAACACAGTAATGATATTGAAGTAGCTTTAAGAACTGAAGAAGTGATTTACATTTTGAGTTTTATTAAGTAGTGGTGTCAGACAGCAGTGGTCAATAAGTTCTCAAGGATTAAACAACCTAATTATATTTAGTTACTTTATTTTTAAGTTGCACAATGTAACTTTTCTAGTGGAGGGTCCATCACCTGCCTGTTAACTTTTTTTTCATTATATACACACAAGTTGCCATATATCTCAACACATTTGTTCATACATGCAAAAAAAAAAAAAAAAACATGCAAAAATTATCTGGTCTCAAATGTGGCACAGCGATTTCAGGATTTTATCTTACCTGTTTCAATGAAATACCTAGCTAAGACCTTCCTGAAAGTGATTCTGAATTATTTTTGAACAAATTCTGTAGCTTTCTAAGTTTCTTGTATTGCACTGCTTACAAATTATGTTGGCAGCAGGTAAGGAAATAATTAATATTTCTTCCCAAATCAACAGTTACAGATGATAGGACACGGGGAACAAGAAAAGATGATTTAAAATACGATTTCATAGTAAACTTCTGTGAACAAATGAGGATTATATTGATATTAGATACTTAAAAAATGTGTGCCGCTGTGGGAAGATTGGGAAATTTCATAAACAAGGGCCGACATTTGGTCTCACTACATTCATGTTTCATTTAATTGGACGTTCCCGCTGAGAGAATGGGACAGTCGAGCTAGGACTTTCAAGCCAAGGGGACGCTCGAGACGGTATTCAAGCTTTCTATCTTGCATTCAGGTGTTTTAATTGATAGAAAATACATACTTTCTGGGGTCACCTCTGCACAGACCTTGGTTTGTTTGTCTCCTGGTGACAGAGAAGTTTAATGTCATGGGCAAAGCAGTAACATTTCCACTGAGACAAGCAGGTGATAGACCCTCCGCTAGAAATGTTACATAGTCCACCTTTAAAAACAATTGTATTTATATTGGCCTTTCCCTTTTGGTAGCAAATTATCCTCACCAGGATACAGAAAACCGTTGTTTATTTGCGTGTGTCAGATTTATAGAGAAGAGACCAGACTCAGCATAACTCTTAATATGAGCTTTTATGGAGTGCCCCTGCTGTCTGTAAAAGGGCAACTGGCATCCACTGTGACATTTAATACACGGGCACAAGTTTAGAGGGCCAAAACAATGACAGCTGGAAAACATGCTTTATGGAATACCAAAACTTACTGTGCTAATTCGTAGATGATAATGAGGACCCCAATTACAACTAGAATATAACAACCTGTAACCAAGACATTAAAAGTTCCAACCTATTTCTGTTTGACTGACATAATAATGACTAAATATAAATATTGGGATACACCAAACATTGTACATTGATATATTAATGTTCGTTAGTACTGCCCAGATTGCCTTTACGTGTTTTTCCATAATTTTTCCATAATCATTTAGCTCAACTATAGAAAACATCCCCTTCTTGTGCTATAGTGCATCTGTCTCTTCTTTCCCTCCATGTTTGACTTTGTGTTTTCCTGTGGAGTTGCTGTCATGTTGTGGCGTGGTTGGTTTTTGGTTTTCGGACACATTTGCATGTCATTTGTTGTGTACATCTGTGGGGCGTCCTGTCAGGTCTGTCGTGTTTCTTTTGTGGGGAGCAGGGCCTGGGAACAGATGTTTCCGATGCCACTTTTGGAGAAATGCTTTGAAAGTGACTCGGGACCAAAGAGATGCCAGCTGCACTACAAACCACCCTGTCCTCAGGAATTAAGATTGAATAAATGCCCTCCGAACTGCTGTTATTGTCTACGGCCAGTACAAAAACTTTATATGACATTGCTTCAGTGTTTTACTTGGAAATGTCAGAAACTATGAATCATTTGTTGTCATCATATTTTTGATAGATTTTAACACAATGTACTTTTTTGAATAAAGGGTATTTATTTACTATGTCTTGGTACTTGGTAGTCACTAAGTCTAGGTAATTCCGACTACGCTTTTGATGTGAATTTTTTCTGTTTCTTAATCTGTGCATGATTAGATTTCGGATCATTTGTAGTTCCTGAATTTACATGCATTTTAAAAATCCCGTTTAAACCAAAGTATACTTCATTGAGGACAGAGACCTTCCCCGTTCCCAATCTGAGCCTGTATCTTGATCAGTATATACACGATTGTTGTTCCTAACTATTTTAAACTAGGGAACACGTGTTCATTGTTGGAATACAGGTGTATATGGTCTGTTGTTGAAAAATAAAAATGTTGTTGATAGTTGGTAAACCATTAAGTTGTGTTATATTTACATTTGACACATTTGGTGCTTTTATTTTGGTAAGCGTTATTAATGACAAGAAAATTGCAGTGCGTGTTCCAGATGGCTATGTGTTTACACGGAAAATACTATTTCTTCCAAATTTTCCCCAAAACTTTACGTGCCGTTCCTCTTCCTTCCATTCAAACGCACATGGACTCTCTTAAATTGAACTTTTCTGACATTTTCCTCTTGTTTGTTGTGATACTTTTCTCTCCTCTCCACCACAGTGAAGCGTTTGGCATCCTCTGTTTCATCCGCCGCCAGTTTCCATAGACAAGGACCACAGACAATATGCTTTTTTAGTGTCAGCTTTCTCTTGTCGGCCATATTGCTTCCTCCTGCCAAGTGACCACTACAAGGAAGCGCTCTGGTCAGTGATTATTCATGTGCTAATTTTATCCTTAGACATGATCTAATAAAGCTGTGTTATCTGCCCAGTTTGTAGGTGGCAGCAGACCTCCGCAGCCTCTGACATTTTTAGAAACACATAAATCAGATGTGTTCATAGGAAAAGACAGTATGTGGCAAACAGCATAATAAAAACAGTTTACCACAGTTACAGCCATTGGAAACTAAGAAGTTATATATTGTAAAAGTTAAAATGTAAGTTTCCGTATCTTGGTTTTCACATCTGTGTGTAGTTTTGGCTGTATTGGAAAAAGAAATACATTGCGAAACATAGCAAGCATCTCTTGTTTTTGTTTTGTGTTCAGTTACTCTTCTTTCCTGAAGAAGAGTTGCCAGGTCACATTTATTGACAAAAACAGAGGGTCTTAAAGGCGCTGTACTTGACTTTTACTGTATTAAAAATATTTGCAGCGGTCCATTCTGAGCATCTTAATTATCACTGTGATGAGTTTATAAACACCAATCACAACAAAGTTTAGCAGAGACAGTAAAGCTAGCAACAACTAGCATGCCAACACCCACTTCCTGATGATCAGACATGCATATTTTGATCTCTTGAGCTGATGATACAATATGTCTGTACTGGGGCAAGATGGATTTTGCATGGGAAAGACCTTTTTTAAGTGTACCTTTTTTTTTTATATTTTAAATTAAACTATAGATTAACATCACTCTTACCCTGAATACATATTACAGAGATACACCTATACACAGACAGAATAAATGTACTGTTTCTGAAATAGACAAGTTAACCTTTTCCTATGCAGCTTCAGTGAGACATTTTCATTTTACCGGCTCAATCTCAACAACAATAAGCCAATCTGAGCGGCTGCCTGGGTCCCGCTGCTCTGTGCTCTAGTGTAGGGTTTGATTAGGAGGGAGGTCTGCTGTCACTCAAACCGGAGGACCGAGGAGGCTGAACACGTCGCCATAGCAACAACCCAGAGAAACCAGCTCGGAGCTGGAAACGGGTTTAGAGCACACCCCCCTCACCTCATCCGCCCCATACCTCTCCTGTATGTACTCAAGCCACGGATTTGATTAATTCAGACTATGACTTTGTTGATATGTGGTGTGTAGTGCACTCTGCTTTGAAAGGAAAAGGCTCTGGACAAGTTTTGATACCACACACTTTTTATATATTACTTTGTTTTGTTTTTTTTGTTTTGTTACAGCTTTAAAAAAAAAAAAGAAAAACATTTGAAAACCTATTCGGGAAAGGTCCAGTTTTATCCCTTATTTAGTATTAATTCTTACATGAGTGTGTACTTACAAAACTAGTTTTAGTATCAATGCTACTGTATACTATTGATGCTAGGGTACACAAAAATCACGGTACCTCGGTTATGAGGTCACAGTTCAGTTCATTTTCTTTACAGAATGGGAACAAAATGCAAAACCATTTGCTTGTTGTTTATTTGTGTGTTTATTAAACCAACTATTTGTTTTAACATTATATAAATGGGAAAATAAAATAAATGCAAAGTGCTGCTTGGTAATACTACTACATTAAATAAAATATTCTCAAATAAGCAACAAATGTATGAAATATTATAAAAATAAATTCCTTGTAAACAGTAAATAAAACTAAAGTAAAGCACAGCACTAACAGTTCCAGCATGAAGTTTTACTCAGTCTTCATATTTTTGGCCAGAAAAAACAACTTACGAAAAGCAAAAGTGAGGACCGGGGCGCGACAACTGTAGTTTTGTGATGATTCACTTGGTTCGGAAGGAAGTAGTCAAGGCAGGGGGGCAATTGTTGTCAAGGCGGCCGCCCTAACTAAAAAACACTGGGAAACACTGCCACCTCAATCATGGACGAGTTCCCTCGCCTTTCGTGTAGCTGCACATGTAGTGGCAGAATGTTAACACACACAAACTGCACGAATTCACTCGTGCCCTGCCCTGCACTGTACCAAAACAGTTTGGCACAAATACATGTACTGTTACACCACTAATAGATAGTAAGTTGTTCATATAGTTTTTGTAAAGAGTCTGATAAAGTATCTCTTCTCGCATTTCAATATTATTGTGTATTTCAAAAGAGAGCAACATTTGCACCGCCAGCCCTAGCTCTAGCCTGTCATATGTTTGATGCAGGACTTGGTAACTTTCTTCACTTATTTTACAACCATAAAATATTCAAAAAGTACTGAAGTAGTTAGACCCACTTTTGAGGCACGGCACAAAGAGATGCTCCCACCAGCTGCTCTGCCTCTCCTCCTCACTCTGGGACGAGCGGGACATTTCACTAAACACCCCCCTCCCCTCCCCTCTCTCTTGCTCTCCCTCCCCTTGACATAACTGAGCACTCACCCATCCAACTACACAAACTAAAAATACTGGACAGCAGATGCATCATATGTCCCAGGCCTCACTCAGCCCTGGTGCCCTCCCCAGTGCAGACGGATACAGGTGCCTCTCATTGTCTGCACATTATTAAAAGTCCCCCGGTGGAAGCAATCAGGAAGAGCTTTGTTCCTTAACACATTATGCTGTTTTAAGTTGTTGAGTTGTGTAATTACCTAGTGGGACTCAATGACTTCCGTGCTGAGTTCAGTTGGAGTTGTTTAATGGGCTACAAAATAAGCTCCAGGCTGTGTCCCTGCATCAGGTAAATATAGCTGTACTGAATAATAGATCTGTTCTTTCAAATGGAGTCGATTTTGGATAAAACCATTTCCTGGTGGGTGTTTCATGTGCACTGGAATTACAATCAGAAATAAATTGTCTAACACAACGGGTATTCCTGCAAAATCATTTAATCTGAAGATTTGTGTGTGGAAACAGTCTATTGAGTTTATTTTGTTTGTTCAGATTAAATAATTTTGTAATAGTTTTTAAAATAATGGCTAGCACTCAACAAGAAGGTATACATTCACTCAAACTCAAAAATATAAAAAGATGTCTTCAGTTCTAAATGCTTCTTATGTAACAAAAGTACAATTTCCTCCATATAACTAGAACTTTTAGGAGGTCATATAGGCCCTGTTTTTATGGTCCAATCTATATGTTCTCTACAATTGAAATGTTTCTGAAATGTTTCTCGCAGTGTTTGCACTTGCAGATGTAGGTCGCTGTGCATGTGGGCTCGTTTGTGTAATGACTAGCCTCGGTATGTAAATTACCCATAAGCCCCAGCGGTGTTAGAGGGACTCCTCCACATGTGTGTAGGCTGATGAATGGTTTGTCTGTTTTGGTGGACTACAGTGACAAGAAACTGCTAAGTGCTACCTCCTGGGGGCTAACCACTCTGCAAAATAAAAGCCTTTACCTTTAAATCAAAGCTCCAAACCTGCTGCTTCAAAGCTCCCACAAAAGACCTGGACCGGGTGCCATTCATTTAGCCTGATTAAAGTCTTCCATTTCCTGCCATTAACATGCTCCAGCTTCTGCTCTGAGTCCAGGAAGTGCAGTGACAAATTTAGTGTTTTCCAATTATATGAGATTATGTTGCCATGTAGATTATGTTGCTAAGAAGGAAGGAAGAGTCATCAAACTTAACTATCACATAAAGTTTT